>NC_056729.1:113337270-113637270 GCF_019279795.1 Protopterus annectens | reverse complement strand
TCATCATCTTTCTATTCAGACCCCTCGTCTCTCCTTTCAGAGCCCTCATCTCTCCATTCAGACCCCCATATATCTACAATATGAATTATTTAATTATACTGCATAACTGAAAGTTCAAACCTGAACCACAGCAACTGGCCCATGAAAATACCCACACAACTGCAAAAATGCAGCAGAGTTGCAATAAGTTGACTTTCTATAGATGTTTGACTCAAAGCAATAATTGTCTCAATTTTTAGAGACTGCAACATCTAGAAAGTTAATAAGGTCAATAAGGTCAATACTTCAAAGTAAACCAAGAAACTCAGTGCTGTTATTCAAGTAACAAAAAAATGCATTGAGCTTTTCAAGCCAGTCAGTCAAGAAAATAATGAAGTCATCTAGACTGAAAAACAAAATTAAGTTCCCAGTGGGCCATCACTAGGTTGGCGAAGATTGGGGCACAAGAGGTGCCCATAGCTACCCCAGCACTTTGTCTGAAGAGCTGAACCTCAAAAAAGATTACATTTTTCACCAGGACAATTTCCATTAAGTCCCTGAGTAGCTTAATCTTACCATGGTCTAGTGTACATTAAAAATACAAATAATCATAAATCCACTCTAGCCCCAAATTATGGGGAATAACTGAAAAGAGGCCCTTGACATACATGGTGACAAAAATAATATCATAGGTTCATAGTTTCATAGGTGTGTACTAGGCTAATAGCCCTGGAGCCTTTACAAGCCTAGCCCATAAAAATGCCCTGGCATCATGCTGCCTGACATTAGTTCCCAGTGCTTCTATCAAGCAGGGCCACTGGAGTGATCCTGGGATGAAATTGCTCTTTCCCATCCATTCATCAAGATTTCTCTTGAAGAGGGCCACTGAGGTGCTTTGCTTCACATGTATGGGAAGTCTATTCCAGAGCATGGGCAATCTCTGGGTTATGAACCTGTCCCTCCAGCATGTTCTGTTGATTGTGGTAAAGAGGTTGAGGTCTCTGGAGCATGTGGTGTGGAGTGCTTGGGATATCTTTAGATGTAGCATTTCTAACAGAGCTGGGTTAGGCATGGCTTTGTAATTCAAGCAGCACTCACCTCTTAGTAGATGGTATGAGATAGAGAATAGCTGGAGTTTTTTGAGTCTGTACAAGTAGAACATGTGTTTAAGGCCTGGGATCCTCTTCATGAGGTACATTAGTGGCCTTTCCAGCTGTTGCATGTGTCTAATATGGTACATCCTAAATGGGCCATTATACTCAATGATTAGCCTAATGAGGGAAGAGAAGAGAGAGATGATGACCTATTTCTTCCTGGATGCAAAACCCTTGGTAATGAGATGTGCCACATAGAAGGACATTTTGACCACAGTGGCAATATGGTGGTCAAAGGAGAGGCTGCTGTCAACCTGTGTCCCCAGATATCTTATAATGCCTTCAGTCTTAAGTGGGTTCCTATTGATATGGTAATTAGTGGGAACTGAGTTTTTTCCAAAGGGGATGACAACGCATTTTTTGGCATTAAGCTTAAGGCCATGGTTTCAACTCCAGTCATTGGTCTCAGTGAGGCCTTTCTGTAGGATGTCTACTTCACTTGGGGAGTAAATAATGGCTTCTAGCTTCCAGTCATCTGCAAACTTGTTCAGCCAGAGTCCTTCTGTGTTGGCCTGGGAAGTAGATGCCAAACAGGAGAGGACCCAGGACTGATCACTGTGGGACTCCACTCATGACTGGTCGGCAATCTGACTTGGAGTCTGCTACTTTCACATTGTGGGTTCTGTCTGTGAGCCAATTTCCAACCCACGTAGTGATATAGGGGTTGATGCCTAGTTTGTTGAGTTTATCAATAATTCCTGAGTGGAGAATGGTATCAAGGCCTTGGCCAGATCGAGGTAGGCTGTATGAACTGCTTTGCCCTCATCCACAGCTCTGGTGACTAGCTCAAAGATGTCAAACAGGTTGAGCATGCATGATCTACCTTTCACAAAACCAAATTGCATGGGATCTAGTGTTCGGAGATTCCCTATATCCTTATTAATTAGGTCCATAAATATGCACTCTATAGCCTTACATATCAGACTTATCAGGCAAATGTGGTGAAAATTCCCAGGGTCTGTAGTCGCTCCCTCGTTATGGAGAGGGATGACTGTAGCAGTGCACCATTCGGTAGGGACAAAGCCTGATGTGAGGCTGTGATTGAACAAGGCGTACAGATCTGGTGCCAGTTCACTTTGTAGTTCATGTAGAACACATCCAGGGATATTGTTGGGTCCCATGGAAGCTGCATTCTTGGCCTTGGACAATGTAGCTTTAACCTGTGCTGCAGTAATGCTGGGTGCCTGGCATTCCTCCAGTATTGTGACTGGTCCTGTAGAAGGGAGAGAGGGGTAAAGTTGGCACTGAATCTGTCAGCCAGTATGTTGGCAATATCTGTTGAGGCAGTATAGGAGGTACAATTGTGCAGTAACTCAGAGCAAACTGGCATATTGCAGTGGATATTCTTTATATAACTATAGAAGGCTTTGTGGTTGTTTTTAGTGTCTGCCGCAATTCTGCTTTCATAGCTGGCTTTAGAGGTTTTGATGAGGGATCTCAACTTTTTGTTGAGGCTATTAAGGGAGTTTTTCCAATCTTGGGACTTCACCTTTTTCTGCAACAGTGCCTTCCCTCTGTTGTAGAGTTTATTAATGGCAGAGGGCCAAAAGATTGGTTTCCTTTTTTTTGGAGGAGAGTGTCTTGGTTCTGTTGGGTATGGCTATTTCCATGCATTTATGTACATGTTCATACAGTGCATTGGTATATGATTCGGCAGTCATGCATCTATTTTCCATTGACATGGGTGGCGTGAAGTTAGCCACCTCTGTTTTTAGGAGCCCAAAGTCAGCTTTGGAGAAGTTTTTCATGGTGGTTACCTTTGTGTGGGGTGTGGGTGCAATGTGGATTTCCATGGTGATTAGTTAATGGTTGGATTTAACCATGGAGGAATTGACTATTGGTGTAGAGCAATGGTTGCCCATGTTTGCAATAACCAGGTCAAGGATATTGCTTCCTCTAGTGGGCGTAAGAATGAGCTGGTCCAGAGCATTGGAATTGATGAATTCCAGGAAGTGCTGGCCCAGTGTATTGGTCCATGAGTAGTTTTCCCAGTTGATGGAGGGGTAGATGAAGTCAATTAGTGTGAGAGTGTTGGGTTGAACCCTAATAGTTTCCAGGGTGCTTAGGAATGGGAAGTGAAAGTCTTGGGACATGGTTGGGGAGCTATAGCAGGCTACGACCTGAATCACTGTCTTACCCAATGTTAGTTGTATCTGAAGCATCTCAGATGCGTTATGCTGGGCTACTAGTCTGGACGTGTGCATATCCTTTATGAATATGGAGACACCACCACATTTGGAGCTTTGGTCCATGTTCTGGGGCCGAAAGGTGTAGAATGCGTTACAGCCTGGTAGTGCAGGGATGCTTTCTGCTCTTTTAAACCAGGTCTCTGTTACAGCACAAATGTTGATGTTCTCTATCTTGAGGAGTGCTTTGAGAAAGTGCATCTTGAGATTTAGACTTCTAGCATTGAGCAGCATAAACCTCAGATTGCATTTATTTATCGCTGTTACAGTGGTAATTTGGTCTTTGGAACATCGTCTAAAAAGGCACTATAGGGGTGGCAAGAGCCTTAGCCAGTATCCAGAAACCCAGGGGTGACAGATGCAGGCCATATCTAGCAAAGCATCGAGGTCTGTGAATCATATAATCCCAAGCAGACAGATACTGGATCCCCTTAGAATGACACCACAAACTTAGCCAATTGTTAAAGTCAATAATTTTCTGTTTGTACTGCGGTATCATTCTGGGTAATGGTAAGATGCTGCTCAGGGCTAGGGTCATACCTGCCTGGGCCACATAATCCAAGTGCTCCTCCATGACTCTTTTCATGTAGTCCATGGAGGTGCATCTCAAGTCATTCACACCCTCATGGACAGTGAAAGAGTCATACTTGTACTTGTTGTGGAGTGACATGGGTGCATGTGTTATGTGTCAGATTCTGGCACCTGATAGACAGCTGACTGTTACCTTCTCCTTATTCAGCCTAGTGAGTGGGACATCAATGTGCCTCACTATGGAGCCACCTATGATTAGTGTATTGGGCAAGTTGTTTTGCCTTTTGGGCTTAGGTTGAGTGGCACACTGTGCAAGTGAGCTATGTGCCTTGTGGTTTGTGCTGTGCTGTGGTGGTCAAGTGCATTCTGCCTTGGATGTCTCTGCTGTTTGGATAGATTTCTACTGAGAGCCTCTGCAAAGGTGTGTGTGTGGTTTGTGTTTTTATGTAAGAACTGTGATGGTGGGTGTTCTGGAGGGCTATGTGTTGCATGTGGTGTGGTGCATGTGTTGACCTTCTCCTCTTGACCAGCTATTCCGGTCTTGGCTTGAGAGTGCATAGCTTCCAGTTTGGATATATAAGTGCATCTCTCACAAGTCTGAGTGTTGAGAGGTAAGAGGAGAGGGTTGACTGTGTACATGAAGTAGTTGCTACACTGCCTCAGAATGCCCATGTTCACCGGGTTAATAGGAGAAAGCACAGGGAACTGACCTTTAGACATGCCAGGAGTGATGGTCATTATTACTAAGTATTGGAGTTGTTTTCTTATATATTCCTTTTACAGGAAAATGCCACTCAAGGTGTCTGAGTCTGTACAGAGCACTGCTAAACACTTGATAGGAAACTAATATGTAGACCCTGAAAATTTAAGGATGAAGTATTTAGGCAGATATTCTGAAGTTAGAAAGAAATCAAGAAGTACTTACTGAAAAATAATTAATTAGCTTGTCAAGAATGATGAAAAGAGGGGGGTTGCATGAATGGCTACTACCTAGCTACTACTAATGCTGGTCTCAGCACAGCTTCACTCTGTTGGGATACAATACTCCTTTGCTTCTTCTCTCACCAGAAGCAAAATGTTAGCACCAATCCCAAGAACAGAAGCCGGCCACTGCCTGTTTGGTGATCCACAGTCTTGTCCCAGATGATGTAAAGGTCTGCAGGCTTGTAGCCTTTTTTCTGGTAGATGCCTCGAATAACAACCAGACCATTCAGGTACATTAAGCACAGACACTCACTCTCCAACCAGAAAGAGTCATGAATCAATGCACTCTGCTCCTACTCTCACCAGGATCAGAATATAAGCACAGATTCCAAGCTGTCACCTATAAAGCAGTTATTAAGCTTTCTGGTGATCAGCCATCTCCAGGAAATAATGTAACTGTACTCCTTCTCTCACCAGGAGAAAACAGAAGCACTAATCCCAAGATGACTACTGAGAGGCAGATTGTGGGCTCTACAATAACTAGTGGTCTTGCAATAGATGCTTAAAAGTAAGGACATGCTGTATATGTCCCTGGAAACTATTTTCAAAAAGTGACATGAGTCTTTATAGAAATGTGCATTGTTGGCCATCACCTCTTTTAAGTGGAAATTAATATAACGGGAAAAGATAGATGTTTCTGAGTTTTTAGCATCTGCTATTGGGCACAACAGTGAGTCATATATCTCATTATGGACTTTGGCAATACTGAGTATAGTGGGGGTTTTGAATTCAAAAACCTTTAAAAATTTTAAATCACTCTGTGAAATAAGAACTTGTGTCAAAAATCTTCTAATGAAACATCAATTTTGTAATAAGCAATGCTCCTTTTATTAATAGACACCTTTTCATATGTGTCATTGTCAAGCATATTAAACATTTTGTTAATGTTATCAATGGTATTCAAAAGTCTGACTTGACTGGTGTCTGTGCTATGCCTCAACAATGACTGTTCTTCCTTTTTTAGGTTAAATCTATCCCAGGTCTTTTGCAAAGGGTCTTCTTCATGTCAGCATATGTACAATGTGGATAGGAAGGATGAGGGGGATGCTATTTTTACACATATTAAGTCAAATAAGTTCCACAATTTTATTTTTTTTTGTTATTGACTGTGTTGATAGCAATGAGGGGAGCTCTGGAAGGACATCTTGGAGATCGAAGTACTAAAGTGGCAGCTTACACAACCAGTGGGCATGGTCTTAGTGATACTGTGTCTATTAGTAGCATTTTCTGGCTTAAAGCTACCTGAACTTGTGACTTTTTATTGCACCTTTATTTTATTTCTATTATGCTGTGACATTATTGATCACTGGTTTCAGCCATGGCAGAGTTTTGTGGCTCAGTGTGGTCTTAGACTTACATGCTATATATTCAATTATTCATTTTTATTATATTCATTTTTTGTATATGTGCTTATTCTTTTACTTTGGTTGTTTCAGTTTGCATCAGATTGAAACTATTAATTTTGTGTACAAGTTTCTTTGATTTTAGTTGATTTTCTTAGTTTCAGTTAGTGTTGGTAAAAGCTAACCCAAGTGTTCAACACTCTGCCTTTAAATTTTAATGTCTTACCCTTAATTAGTTTAACTTGTTCAATTAAGTAGGTGAGGTTCCGAGAGCATATAAAGTGCCTTTGTACTTGCTCTGTTTTTTTCATTCTGACGAAGTCCCTTTGTGGGACAAAATTGCATAATGTGGATTAAATAAATATAAATTTAATAAAGAAGGTATTTTTGCAGTCTATTTCCTGTAGTTCACGTTTGGATTGTTCAGTTGAATTTTGTGGCTTGTTTTGTTCTTGCATACCCGAAAGGTTTGTAGTGGAATCACTTGGATTGTCTTCCACATCAGATACTGCCTAATTAAGTGTATCATTCATCCTGTACAAGGAGTCAACCACATGGTTCAAGCAGTTTCACATGTCAGAATGCATAAAGCTTAGTACTTGCACTATCTCCCCTGAGGACCTGGTAGAACATGCCTGTGTTTCCATGACAGCCCTACACATATGTCATGTGGCACCTACTCAGAATAAAAGCAGGCTCCTCTAAGCATATCTACCAACCCATCTGCAGAACCTAGTGCTGAACAGTCTGGATCTCTGACAGTGGACAGGAATCCCTCTGTTTTAGTCAGTTATGGTTTGGTAGCAGTATCAAAGCCTGTATTCATATGATCACAGGCAACTGCTGCTGTCCTGTGCCTCATCTTTGTAATTATATCATTTAGCCTATGTCTTATTTTTGAATATGTGCATCCATGACCTCCAACTGAATTAATTTCTTTGACCACCTCCTGCCAAACATGATCATGAGAGGTCTTGACACCACCATCTACCTCTAAGAAGTTTGAACTGTGGTGATATAGTGTCTGAATGATTAGTTCATACTCATCGTCACTGTATGGTGATTTATGGGGTGTAGAGTTTTTAGGTGTCATTGCCCTGTATGAGAGGAAATATAAACGAATATATATATACATATATATATATATATAAGTAACCCAAAATTATTGTTAACAAAAGAAATATCTAGGAATGTGTCCATCCATCAGGCATAAAAATAAATGAAAAGTAAGAGCCCATATGGCTTCACACAACTTAATACAGATTGACTCCCCCAGCAAACAAAGAAAGGAATTACACAAATTGCTAAGAGAAAAAAAATAATTCTGTAGCACATTGCAGCATTAACAAAAATAATGTATACATTTCAAGGAAAACATGATAAAACTTTTGTGTAGTACCAACTTCCTTCGAGAGCAGCCAGCTATACATCACAGGCTTAACACAATCGTGTGTGTTAATAATGCAAAAAATCCCTGACCTTGCCAATAAATAATACAACAATCTTCTGCACTAACTGTTCTGCTTTCCATACTAAACTTTCCATTAAATGCCTAGTAACATTATTTACAAACATTTTAATGGTCAAGAGATAACTGATATACATGGCTATGCCAACTGTTGGTGAGAAAAATGCAGACAGTAAATCAATAGGCATGTGTCAAATGCAATCCATCAGTATGACTAAAATAAATTAATCTGTGAAAAACAGCAACATACTTTTGAAGTAGTCAGTTGTTAAACTAGAAACAATTTTTTAAAGCAAATAGTAGTATTTTGCTCTCTGGAAAGCAGAATCCTCTAATACAATACATGTTCCTTCCCAACATGATTACCTTTAGAAAGTGCAGATTCAGCTCTCTCAGCACTGTGAGTATGCAAATGATGTATGTACTCATTAGCATTCATGAATTCCACAATCTGCATTAAGTGCAGTGCAGGCAAACATGGTGTACGTACCTACAAAATAGCATGCAATGTAGAGTGAGCAATGAGAAGTTTTACCTGCTAAGGGCTTGCAAGTATGAATGAGTAGTCTAACTGCAGTTACAATCAGGGTTTCACAGTCAGTCATCTTCGATGCACAATTTCCAAAGATGTGTCAGGGAGAAGAGACTTAAAAAAAGTCTGTGAATACACTGACTGACTTATAAGAGCAACATTCCTAACATTTATATGAATTATTTATGACCACAGTGTGTGCTTCTGAGTAAAATCTGCCTTAAATTCTAAGCAAGTACGGTACTCATTGAAACAGATATCAAAAGTAAGACATCTATTAGCAGTCTTGGTAAGGAAGCATAGATAATGGGGAAATGCCCACAAAATGAACAGAAGGAAAGAGCTGCAGTGTTTCTAATTTTTATTTTATACTGTTTGAGGCAAGATTAGCTTAACTGTTACCAATATCCCAGTCATCCACACATATAACTGCAAATTATAAAGGACAGCTTTCATAACTTATTTGTGTTACACCTGCAATTTCAGTTGATAATATGTCACATCCTGAGTATATGTAACCTACTTTTTTTCTTCACAGTATATGTATGTGTCTGTGGCAAATACTGATGTGATGTAATCTCAAGTGTGTGTTGTGAATACCCTGGAGACATAGGGTTCAGATCCAAAGAGGATACTGTTTGTGCTGAATATACTAAAGTTTAAGGAGCATATGTTCAGGTTGCAAGACAGCACATTTGCGGAAACACCAGAACTGTACATTTAATTACTTATTTCAAAATGTTCCCTCTATTTAATTATTTTTTTTCTTTTCTCTTCATCATTTGCACACCATTTGGCATTGCACACTCTTGACTGGCAGTGATCCTTAGCAGTGTACAAGAGTTCACTTCCAAAGGAGTAAAGTGAAAAAAAATAATTTGGGATGCCTTCTATAGTGGAAGTAAGCCTGTTGCTGGTGAGCAGACAACAGCACTCTGGATAGTACTCTGTGAAAAAAATGCACCTGCCAAATAACTTTCTCTGTGGCACTACATGTAAGTGCAGTGAACTTAGAGAAAAAGGGCAGTTTATGCAGGGTTCAAATCCATTTTACATTGGGGTGTTAATACATATTGACATATTTTATTACACCTTTGTGTTATTGTTTGAAACTCATCTATTATCAATTTTGCTAGCAACATGTGAGCTGTTGTCATTCCCCTTTCTCGTTATTTGGCATTACCTAAAGTGCTAATAATGTGTGCTAGAAATTAAAGTTCTCATGTGGCAGGGATGAATGTATCACTGAAATGTACTTTTTACTCTGGTTCTTGCTAGATATATCCTTTGAGTGATTTATTTTCTTAATTTTTAATGCCTTTTTCATTTGCACTCCTCTTGGCAACACCCAATCAGGGTTCATGTTCTAAGGATAAAAATTATAAATTTAATTCAGGCCACCTTCTATAGTGCAAATGAGTCTGGAACTGGTGAGTATCCATCATCACTCTGAATAATACTCAGTGAAGAAAATGCACCTGGTTACGTTCTCTGTGGCAGAAGGTGTAAGTGCAGTGAGCTTAAAGATAACAGCTTATGCATGGTTTGAATCCAGATTACAGATAATTTTGCATAGGGGGTCAGAATGCCATTTGTAAAAAAAATGAGATAAGGAATGTAACAATAAATACAAATAAGTACTATAACTATTTTGCAACAAATATATCATTACTGCTTGCTACAGAAGGCCAATATGTCATGCATAAATTATGTTAAACATGATGGTGATATTTCATGGAGAATAGACATGCATAGGTATGATGTGCACAATATTTTTGTTATAGTTGTTATGAGTTATCACATATCATAAGTACATCTTTATGACTGTATGACTTGTAAAGTATGCATGAGTGTATGTAACCTAAACCACTGTGTATTACTCAGGTTATGCAACTTTATGCACTTGAAATGCATTGACAAGCACAAATACTGCATTTTACTTAGAAATGTAGTCCCATGACTAAGTAGAGTCACAGATATACAAGCATCTCTGAAGTATATCTCCATACATTTTTAAATTAGTATACCTAAACTTACCATGTTAAGAGGTATGTTTTCCTGTGGAACTAACAGCTATTAATCAAAGTTTAAATACTTTTTTTTTCTCATGGGTTCAATTTTCAGGTTGAACTATTCTGTCTTACTTGTGTAAGTCCCAATAGCCCAATATGTCACAAATCATACCATTCTTCTTCCTACTAACCATGATTATTGCAAACACCATATGACATTCAAGTGTTTAACACTGAAACATGTGAATAGTTTGAGCAACAAGCATGACCAAATCTCACTGCCATATTTTACACTGTGCTTTTTGATGCAATTAGTGCTGATATGACTGCCAAATCATTGCTGTGCTTTTGATTATGCAAATGCAGCTACAGGCCTATGGGTCTTAGCTTGACTTCTGCGGATATGGCTGGTAAAGATAGGGATGGTGTTCCATTTAAAGCACAAAGGTGGGGTGCTGAGGAGTCCAGGATTTTTGTGACACTCCACATGATGTGCTACAGACAGAGACTGCTGCAGAAGGATTATACCAGGTCTCAGTATAGACCTGAGGCTTGGAATAGCATGACCAAGGCTGTCTCTAGTGAAACTGGCATTCCATGCACTGGGGAGCATTGTCATCATTAGCGCAGTAACATGAAGAGGCACAAACAGGACCTTCTGAGTCAAAAGGAGGGTGAATTTAAAACTGCAAACTCCCCTTAGTTTAAATGTGTAGTGAGCCATCCGCAGTCTATGATGTAGCATTAATTAGCCAGCCAAGACAATTAGTCTTTATGCTTTCATATATTTTTTCTTGTATCTACTGTGCATCTGCAGAATAGATATTAGAAAACCATATGGCATATCAGGAAATAGGAACTTGCCTCAGAGAGGCACACATTAAGTATGCATCAGGTCTGAATGCAAAGCAGACAAGTATTTTTTGTTCATCACTGTATGTCATCTAGAGCAGGCATACCTAAACATTTATATGAAGCATACATGCCAGTTCGAATAGCGTTTCATAATTACATCAGGCAATGAGCACAGTGGCTTAATTATCAGTGGATTCAATATCCAGAAACGGACAATAGATTTTTCTACAGTATAGTATTTATAAAATATTAACTTCAAGATTAAATGACATTAAGAATTTAACTATTGCAAATGCAAGTATTAACTTTGAAAGCATATATCTGATATGGCATATTCAAATAAATGTTTCTATTTGTCATGCTATAGGATTTGGATTGATATTATGACATATTAATGTTTTCTGTCTTGTATGTCCTGTATCTGTGCCTGCTACGTAACCTACCCTAACTACCTGATCTTCTCATTCCTAAGCACCAAAGAATAAAGGCATCTGTCCTACAAAAAATACATACCATGCATAGCTTTGCACTTTACCTGTGTGTCATCTTGACATAATTGATTTGGTTCAGTTGGATATACAACATTATTCTGTTGTTGTCACCCATCCCTGGTGTGTTGACTCTGCTAAGTCGTAAAATTGTATGCACCATTCTACATTTATGTTGTGGCTCTACCATCCTGCAAATGCCTGCATTCTTTCCCTTGTGTCTTAACCTCTGCTTGCCCTCCTTTTTCACCATTGGTCAATCAAACCCTTTTTGACATATTTAATCTGGTCAAAAATAGAATCTCACCCAACATACATTGCCAAAAGTGACCCATCAAAAAGTCTTTAGTTTTTGTTGTCAGCATTTCTACAGAGGTTGACATTGTGCACCAGTGCTGAGTGATGGTGAGTCACTTTTCATGTCCTATGGCAAATACTGGTGAGCATATACCATCGCCCACACTGGATCCAGTTACCTTCCTACAAATATGCTTAAATGTACTGCACCATAGGAATAGAGAGTGAAGGCACTACTTTGAAACAGTTCTTAGGCCGCAGGATGGAATGAGCTAGAAATTCATATGCAATGTGTTGAGATAATTGCCCTCTCTGTAGACTGATATTTTTGCATAGTGTCAAGGGTTTGATTACAGCTTTATGTCAAACTATGATTTCATGACATTTTATAGTCCTATCATATGTTTAAATCCAAATATCTGTTTTTATCTCCAGTTACATTTCATTAACATGGCATTTGAATAGTGCAGCAAGAAAGCATTTGCAAAAACAGTCCAACCTAAGCAGGGACACTTAGCAAACCCCCCATATCCTGCTTATGTCTCAGTCTTGTTTCTAATCTCCTATATCTTCTTGTTTACTACAGCAAACACTTTATTGTACAGAGCATGACAGATTAATACTGAAGAAATACTAAAGAGTTACACACCATAAAGATTGTTCTAAATGTACCATAAACAAAGCTCTTGTTTCTCTGTCCAGCTCTCTCTCTCTTTCTCTCACTCTTCATTCTTTCTGCTTCATTAAGTTGCCGATGTCTCTTCAATTGTGTAATTTAAAGTCTGTGAAGTAAGTTCCTTTATGGCATGCTGAGATAAAGCTCAGAGCTATAGACAGATTTTTACATACTTTCAAGGGTTACAGTCCAGAAATATGTCAAACTGTTACTGAGTGTTTTAGTAGACTATGATATGTGTAGTTCTGGCTATGTATTGTTCTGCGCCATTACTATTATCCTGTTTTCGGCATAATCTACTTGGCCCCTGCCTCCCTCTTATCCTGTCTATGTATCTTCCCCTTACTGTGTCATCAGTCTTTCTCCTCTGCATTTGCACAGACTCTGGCACCAAGCAGCACCTATAACTTGGAAATGGAAGTACACAGCTTATGGCAAAATCTTCTGAGTTTCTGCCTTCAGCTGCATTATTTTGTTGTTGTTTATGCTAGAGTACTTAGCCTCACTGTCCTCTGTACAGTCAGGTTAATATTCTCTTGAACAGACTGAAGAGTTAAGCAATAACCGATTATGTGGTGTGGTATATTGAAGATTTACCCACGGTTGGCGTGGTTTAATCATGAGGGCGAAGCCTGAGTCACAGTGATTAAATAAAGCCAACTGTGGGTAAATCTTCAATACACCACAACCACGGAGTCATTTATTGCTATTATACAATGACATTATTTAAGAAAAAAATACTTACTTTTCTTAAATAATGTCTTTGTATAATGGTGCATTGCTGTTTTTCCAACAGTGGTCATATACTGCTTCCTTGTGTTGATGTACTGCACATGCATATGGGACTTGCATTCCCATGCATACCCAGTACATCAATGCATTGAAATGGAAACAACGGAGAAAAGAAAGTCTCTGTTGTTCCTTTTTTTTTTTTTTTTTTTTTTTATTAAAAAAAAGGTTTGGACACTTTATACCAATGGAAAAATATTCAGGCGACCGGAGGTATATTGTGGGATTTACAATGGGCACGTTGGCCAATCAGTGTGCATGTTTTGGAATATTAATGGGGGGGGTGTCATTGGATAATTAAAAATACACCACACAATGTTCTATTTGCACATATCGTTACATTGTATACAGCCCAAATATTCCTGGCTTCATTACAAACATAACACCTTGACATAACATATCTCTGTTCTGCACTGGATTATTTATTATGCTGCTGGCTGTAATGTAAACCTTCTGTAATGTTAAAATTGTTATTACTGTGATGAAACCTGATGTCTACATTCACCCTTACCTCATTGTTTTGTGACCATCTATTCAAACCAGTAAACTTAAGGTTGCAAAATGACATTTCTTGTGTGGTGCGCTGACATAATTCATGTCTGCAGAATGCTTTTTAACATTGTGTCAAGGGTTCAAACCCAGAAATATGTGAACATTTATTTAATATTTTATGTATATTGATATTCTGCGTGTAAGTGTTGTCTACATATCTTAGTAACCCATCATTATCCTGCTTATGCCTCTCCCATGGTTATACTTTCTGACCACTGCTCTCTCCCTATTGGAAACATTGATTGTACATAGCATGACTGATTACTTATTAGGAAAACATAACAGTAACACACCCCAAGGATGCTGAAAAATGTCCCAGCAAAATATAACATTCTTTCTGTGCCCAAATGTCTATCTGTTCTCACTTCTGTAGAATCACTTTTTACTGTTTCATATTAATTGGGCTATGGGATATAATATATATGTCATGTGATTTTACAATTGTCATGAGGGCAATGAAGATTAATACATGCATTCTCCTTTGCTTCAGTTTGTTGTCATATCTGAACTCTGTGATGTCAGGGTGCCTGTATGTTGTGGTTAGGTAATACTCAGGTCTATAGATCTGTTTTGGAATATTGTCAATATCTGATTCCATATGTATGCCAAAGTGTTTTTCAGTGTTTTGCATGACTACTAGGAGTGTAAGTGTTAGCTACACATTTTATTTATATACCACAATCCTGCTGCTGCATTAATATGCTTGGTCCCTGTTGAGAACATTGCCTTGTACAGATCTTGCCCAAATACTTATGATGGTAAACCAAAGACTAACACAACAGAAATGTTTGTAGAAATGCACCATTAACTAATCCTTTAGTATTTCTGTAAGTTTATTCCTGTCACCAACTGTCGACCTCTTCCCATCCCTTCTGTGCCATCAAATAAACCTCCTTGATTCAAAATTGTTTGCACAAGCCATGTTTCCATCAGCAAAAACATGCTTGGTCCCTCAAGTGTTTCATATGCACCTGTAGCATACATATAAGGATAAAAGAACTGCAACTGTCTTGACAAATGTGCAAAATGTGACACCTGAAACATGACCATAACACATATCTGTTCTGTATTCCATCAGATTCAGGTATGGTTGTATATGTTATATTGCTTACTCGTGTGAAGGTTGACATAGAGTTCTATAGACTACTGCTAATTCCCTTCTAAATTTAACACCTCAACATATGATTATGCATGTGCTAACATTTTACCATCATGGAGAGAGTTAAATAAAATTATGGGAGTAGATTGTGCAACTACTGTATGTGTTATTTTGAAACTAAGGTATCTCGATTTCATAGTGATGTTGACTTAATTAATTCAGTCTGTCAATGTATATATGCAGTCCAAAGGTTACACTTGCAATTGTGTTACAATGGTGTGTAATCTTGTCACACAAAATCCATCACTATTATTCAGTAGTGCAATGTCATGTTTAAAAAGTGTTTGTACTGTCAATGCACATTGTGCAAGCATGAGCCAAGACAACCAACAGTAACACAATAAATGGTTTCTATTACCATGCAATAATCCCGGTATGATCTGTCATGAATGTTTGATTAATAATCTACAGTTTTACAGTTGTGATGTTCATTGGCTCCCATACTGTGAAAAAGGTACACGTCACTCACATTATTGCAATGTACATGAATGACAGAATATAGATGTTACAGAGAAGTATACAATTACATGGGGCAAGCACAGTGTTGTTACATTAGCCTGTCCGGATATATACATTTATCTGAAAACATGTGATGCACAGTAGCTGATATTCCTTCCCAACAACGAAGTTTTAATACTTATAAATGAGCATTTTTACATCACTAAAACCAGACTCCTCCTGTAGCAGTTTACATTTATACTGTGCTCTTTAGATTTTGCAATTTATTTAGGTAAGTGGGTTGAATTTGACACTGATAAATGTGGGTTTGGAGGATAGTAACAGGGAAGTAAAGCCTCAGCAACAGATGTGCTATGTCCACTTCCATTCAGGAGAAAAATTTAACTTTGGACCCAGATCTCTCTGTACTTTGTTCCACGTTTAACACAAACATCTTTTTTGCAATATACTCATGAGGTTATCCTGTTAAAAGTGCACTCTCTCATCTTAAGAGTCAGAGGTCTGTTGTGGCACTTGTGATCACTATTGTGCACAGTAGATGTTATAACTAGTTAGGAAGGTGATTCAAATCTAACAGTGATGAACTTGTGTGAGTGTAGTATTAGTAACATGTAAGAAGAGCCACAACAACAGATGTGCTGTGTATATGTCCGCTCAGTAGAAAAAAATTAAACTTTGGACACACCTTCTTCTAAGTGTTATCCCACTTTTAACAAAAAAGTTATTTTCTGCAACACACTGATGAGATCCTCCTGTCAAAAGTGCACTCTCTCCCATTAAGAGTCAGACTTCTCCTGTGTCGCTTATGGCGAATATTGTGTTTTAAAGGTTGTGCAACTAGAGAAGTAGGGGGATAAATCTCACAAAAGTGAAATTGTGTGTGGCTTCAGTGTTTCTGTTGCTGTGTCTTTCGGCTTTTCCTGGTTAGGGGTCGCCACAGTGGAACTCTGGTCCGTTAATGATTGACAGTAGATTTTTACATGCCGAGTTGCCAGCCCTGACACACAACCTTCAACGAAGGTATGCCCATTCACACATGTCTCCACACAGAAGACACTCTAACTGAGAATCGAACAGGACAATCGGCAGGATTCACGATGGCTTGCACGGAGTCTAAGAGTAGTGTAAGACTCCATGCAGTCATCACTATCCAGGAACAGCCTGTATGTGCGTGTAAGAGAGCACCTAAAATGGCTCTGACATGGACAGGGCGTGAATATGCTAATTACCTCACTTGTAGCTGAAAGGCATGCAAATGAGGTAATTTTGCGATCCAGGAAGCAGAAACGTGCCCATGTAAGAGCCATGTTATCTGCAGAAATGTACTCAGTTGATAACTGAGTACTGTTCTGCAAATAACACAATGGAGCCTTGACAGCTCCAAATAAAGGTTGCAAATGTTCCAGGCAGCATGCTAATGGCCAAATATGTGGCCACTGGCAACGTACCCCGATGCAAAAATAAAATATAAATGTTTTTTTTTTCGGCGATGTTTAAACGTAGCGCAGCGCCGTACAAACGGGCTGCGCTATAAAAAAACAGAAAAATAAAAATTTTGTGGGTTTTATGCAAAGCATGAATTTACAATGTAAGGGAATAGCAGGCTGAAAACAACATGGCCACCGAGTAGGGGTTGCTAAGGGGGGAAGCTGAGTGTAAGACATGTAACTAAGCATTAGTAGGCAATCCCATGTAAATGAGTGGTAGGATAGTGAATCGTACTGTCACATAGCAAATGAGCACATTCCGTGCAGTGTAGGAGTAGGATAAGGGGGAGTAACAGAGTAGGAGATAGGTGACATCACAGGGGGAATGTATGAAAGAAATGCAGCTCATTGGAGTACAGTGGCATGTGAAAGATGTCAGTCACACATCATGGAAAGAGGAGTGTCAACAAGTAGGCATGGGAAAGCCAAGAAATGGAAGGTGTACACTATGGATAACACCAACGTTTCTTGCTGGGCATGCATGCGCGTGTGTGCACGCTGGTAGGCATGAGTAAGATAGAGTGCGTGCGTGTAAGCGTGAGTGCGCGTGTTTAAGGTAGAATAAGCATGTAGGAGCCTGTTTAAACACCTGTAAGCTTGTTTGCGCTGGTGTGTGCCCGTTTTAACCCGAATAAGTAGATTCTAGTCCGTCTAAGCATGTGTGCTCGCATGTTAGCCGCTATGAGCATGTTTTCGCTGGCATGCGCATCGCTCCCCCCTGAGGAAACATAAGGGAAAAAGGAAGCACGAGAAATAGTAGGAAGCTAGCAGGGAATACTGGCAGAGCTAGCAGATGAAAACAATCAGAAGCAGGCAATTACATAGACAGAACAGCAGCCCAGCCTAGCACTTAAAACTCTGCAAACAACAGTGCAGTATGTTTCTCTCAAGAGACATTGCAACAGAGTAGTAAGCTATTAGAAGTGAAAACTGAAAAAGCTTCACTCAGACCAAAAATGCTAGGGGCTACCATAGCTGTTATAAGGAGACATATGCAACTTGATGAGGGTGGTGACTATGCAAATGCTGCCGGACAACCCACAGTGAGGAGACAGAGAAGAGTGTACAGGCCCAGGGTCAACTACCAGGGGTTACATGAGCTGGAGATAGTGGAGCACTATAGAGACCTACTACAGCAAATTGTTGAGCTGTGCAGGCCACACCTCACACACAGAACCAACAGAGGGGAACCCATCCCAGTGGAAACCAAGGTATGTATTGGCCTAAGAATACTAGCAACAGGTACCTTCCAGAGACCAACTGGTGATATGATGGGAATATCACAGGCATCAGCATCCAGGGTACTGCACCAGTTCCTGGATGCCATGTCCGCACATGTCAGTGATCATGTATATTTCCCCAATTTCCATGAGGTATTGGCCAGCAATATGCATTTCTTCCAGAAAATAGCAGAATACCCTGAGGTAGTGGGTGCAATAGACTGCACACATATACACATCAAAGCACCAGCTGGTGAGTGGGGTAGGGCCTACATTAACCGCAAGGGCTTCCCCTCCATCAACTGCCAGGTTGTGTGTGATGCCCAGGGCATAATAATGAATGTGTGTGCTGGCTGCCCTGGAAGCTACCATGATTCCCATATCTGGCATTTGATGCAGCTGTACCAGACATTTGCCAATGGGAACATCCCACATGGTCACTTAGTGGGGGATGTTGGCTACGCACTGGAGCCATGGCTGATGACACCCATCAGAAATGCACACACACATGAACAAGAACACCATAATGAGGCACACGCACAAACACGAAATGTAATCGAGCATGTGTTTGGGCTGCTCAAGTCACGGTTCCGGTGCCTGGACACATCTGGTGGAGCCTTGCAGTACTCACCAACTACATGTACCCAAGTTGTCATGGTATGTGCTTTGCTACATAATATGATTCTGCGAAAACAGCTGCAGCAGGACCAGCATAGGGCTGGGCCAAACAGCCCCCCACCATTGCCAAGCCAATCACAGGCAGAGCATGACTCGGAGGAGGAACAACCTGAGCCTGCCCCAGTAGCAGAAGGAGGCGTGCCCAGTATGCCTTGGCCTTGGCAAAGAGGCAACACATATTACATACACTGGCTCAGTAGGAACCCTGGAAATTATACCTCTCTCTGACTCTCACATATAGTAAAAGGGATGCCTAAGTTGACACAACCTGCCTTCAAACATGTACAGGGAGTGTAGTATGTGCATCCAACATAGACAGCCCTGCAGCACCACCTGAGGCATGATTGCCATGTGTTAAGCAATGTAACACCATGTAGTATATGCAAACTTGATGACCCTGAGTAACATCCTACCTTCACCAAGCATGATGCCACAATATGAAGACAAGATGATCAATTACAATAATTGGCTTAAATATTGCTGTTAGTCAAAGGGGATCCAATGCGTGTCAGCCTAGGATGACATGCTGAGCAAGACATGATGCTCCACCTGCTAGGGGTGGCGTGCACCTATCACTCCTGGCATTTTGGATACTGGCAAAGGCAGTTGTCACCCCCACCGTGCCTTGAATAGGTAAGGCTCAAAACAACAACCCACCTCCATAGGTATCACAAGGGATAAGAACCTAGACGTAATGCTACCCAATGCCAGAAGTCTAAACTGCAAGATGCATGCAGTCCAAACTCTCCTCAGCATGGAGAATGTTGATATCTGTTCTGTAACAGAAACCTGGGTCAAGGCTCACAAGAACACCCTAACACTACCAGGTTACACCTCATACTATGCTTTACAGCCCCAAAACATGGAACAAACTACAAAAGGAGGGTGACTAGCAATAATTGTCAAGGATAACCACACCGCCAGGTTGGTACCACAAAAAGAAGCAGCATGAACTATCCACGGGCAAGTAACAGTGACTAAAACTGCCTCCCAGTTTGTAGCCTGCTACAGACCACCCTCCTAATGCCAGGAACCGCACTTGGCCTACTTCAGAACACATGAAAATATCAAGGTCTCTCCAAACAACATTATATTGGGCGACCGAAAATACTCAAACATAGGCTGGGAGCATTATTCTAGCTCCAACACCCTAAGCCAAAGGTTCCTAGAATTCATAAACCAAAATGCTCAGAAACAACTTACCACTCCCACAAGAGGGGTAAGCATACTGGATGTGATAATCAGCAACATGGGTACTCTATGCCCAGATGAGAAGTGTATCCCTCACTGACAAGATCAGACCATAGAGTAATCACAGTGGATATTCACATCCTGACCCCAGTCCCTGGGCAGAAAACCACAGTGAAAAACATGTGCAGAGCAAATGTTGCACTCCTCCAAACTGATGTGGAATCCATTAAAGGCCTTGTGCCTGTGGAAAATATGGGCCACACCTCAGAACCCTTTATAAATGCATTCTATGAACACTTTCAGGAATGCATGGATTATGCAATCCCAAATAAAATCAAGACCCAATTCCATACACACAGGCATCTGGCCTGGTGGACCCTAGCCATTACCAAACCATGCAAGAGAAGGAGGATTGAGCAAAACCCAAAAAGGGAAGTAATCTCTGATCAGTATTATGGCAAAAAACTATGGCCACACATAAAATCCACTAAGGCCAGCTACAACATTTTGAATCTGGGAATCTTGAGGCAATGTTACCCCCGCCCCATGTACACAGACAACCCCCTCCTCCTCCCAAGAAATACAAATATATGTGAGAGATGCAACTATTTATCCAAACTGGAGGCCGAGCTCTCTCAACTCAGTACTGGCAAAACCAGTCAGGAGGAGAAGGTAACCACACAAACCACAAACCCAGTCTCACATAGACCTATCACAACTGCAAACCAAAGACATAAACACACAAAAACATTCCTGGAGGCTCTAATTAAAAATCTACCAAATCAACAGAGGCCTCCAAAGCAGACACCCAAGCAACCACTACCTCAAAACATAACACATGCAACACATAGTTCACAAAGACAGTGTGCCAAACAGTCACAGCCCTTAAGGACAAACAACATGCCTGATACACTTGTAATAGGTGACTCCATAGTCAGACACACTGATGTCCCGCTCACCAGACTGAACAAGGAAAAGGTTACAGTAAGCTGCCTGTTGGGCGCTACAATCTGCCACATAACACAAGCACTCAGCTCACTCCAAAGCAAGTACAAATATGACTCAGTCATTGTCCATGCTGGTGTGAATGACCTGAGACATACCTCCCTGGACTACATGAAAAGAGACATAGAGGAGCTCTCTGATTATGTAGCCCAGGCCGGTATGACCCTGACGCTGAGCAGCATCTTACCCTCACCAAGAATGATGCCAAAGTACAAACACAGAATGATCAGCTTTAACAATTGGCTCAATTACTGGTGTCATTCCAAGGGGATCCAATGTCTGTCTGCTTGGGATGACATGCTTGACAAGCCACACTGCTTTGCCAGGGATGGCTTGCACCTGTCACCCCTGGGCCTCTGGATATTAGCTAAGGCTCTTGCCACCTCCATAGTGCCTTTTTTAGGCAAGGTTCAAAAGACAAACCCACCTCCCTAGAAAACATAAGTGGAAAAAAATAAGGGTAATACTGCCCAATGCCAGAAGTCTAAACCTCAAGATGCATGCTCTTGAGGCCCTCGCCAGTATGGAGAACATTGATGTCTGTGCAGTGACAGAAACCTGCTTCAAGGCTCCTGAGAGCACCCCAGCACTACCAGGTTATACCTCATATCATGCTTTTTGGCCCCAAAACCTGGGGCAAACAACAAACGCAGGGGGGAGTATCCATATTCATCAAAGATACCCACACCTCCAAGTTACTGACAACGCACAAAACATCAGAGACCATCCATGTGCAACTAACCGTAGGCAAAACCGCTGTACAGTTTGTAGCATGCTACAGAACACCCTCTCAAACCCAGGAACCCCACTCAGCCTTCCTGAAGACACTGGAGAGTATGAATGTCTCTCCAAATACAAACAAGGTACTCACAAATTACCACATAGGTGGTAATCCATTAAGTATGGAAGAAGTAATCAGGGACCTAGGGACACAAGTGGACAGTAACCTCTCATGTGACACTCACATTGCCAAGGTGGCTAGGAAGACCTTCTATATTGGCCACCTTATCATGAAAGGATTCACATCTACATCAAAGAGGTCATTGTGCCCCTATACTCTTCTCTTATCAGGCCCATAATTGAGTACAATATCCCATCCGGGATGTACCTTACCCGACACCTGCAGCAGTTAGAAAGACCCCAAAAGTACCTCAAAAAGAAGATAAAGGGTCTCAAACATTTGTCATATGCTGCCCAGCTGAAGAAACCCCAGCTGTATTCAGTCACATACTGCCTACTTAGAGGCGATGTATGCCCGACGTACAAGGCCATGTCCAATCCAGAATTAATGGACATGCTCCACCTCAGAAAATCCAAATCCATCAGAGCCACGAGAGCGAGAAATTTGAACCTCAACACATAAATAAATAGGATGTGCTGGAGGGACAGATTCATAACCCAGAGGCTCCCTACACTCTGGAACAGAATCCCAGTCCATGTTAGGCAGAGCCCCTCACTGACTCTCTTCAAGAGGAATCTTGATGAGTGGATGGAAGATCGTAGATTTACACCGGGGGTCATCACTATGTCAAGTCTAGACCGAGGCACAGTAAAGTGAACCCTAAATGGGCATAACATTCACATTGCAAGGGGTGGCGAAAGCCGCACACACTCTGGCTAGGCTTATAAATGCCCTAGGACAGATAGCCTAGTATGAACCTATGAAGATACAAATTGTACAGGACACTAAGGATAATCACAAGGCTTTCTTTACTGATGGTAGGAACCTTGGTGGGAATTCACAGATATGCTCTGAATTACTCAAATATTACAAACAATACACCAAACCCACACACATTGCCAACATCCAACCTGACAGGTTCAGTGCAACCCCCCCCCCCCACCCCACCAAAATGTCAAATATCTATCCCAGCAGAGTACTGCCCCCCTGACATTGCAGATGCTGAGGTAACAGCCAGCATCTTCAAAGCAAAACACACAGCATCAATGGTATGAGATGGTGTCCTGGGTTGCATCCAACATGAACTCCAAGAAGAATGGAACACCAAATAACACTACTGCTCAATCTCAGCCTTACCACGAGATATGTATCCAAAGAGCAGTGTACAGCAACAGTGGTCCCTCTCCACAAAGATGGTGCCTGAATGGATACTGCAAACTATCACCCCAGAATCCTGACAAGCTTGGCCTGCAAAGCTATGGAAAGGATCATCATGGACCTCAGAAATAAAGATATTGGGGACCTACAGACACTGGACCCTACCCAGTGTAGCTTTCTTAAGGGCAGATCCTGCCCATTAAACATGTTTGACTCATTTGAAACAGTCATCAAGGCCATTGATGAGGGGAATGTGGTCCACACAGCCTATCTGGACCTTGCAAAAGCCTTCCATACAATACCCCACGTGTTCATTAAGATAAGCTCACCAGCTTAAATATAAGCCCCTATGTCAGTAGATGGGTTGCCAAGCAGCTCAAGGACAGAACTGACATGGTCAGAAATGCTGCAGCCATGTCAGACTACAAACCAGCTACAACTGGCATCCCACAAGGCTCGGTCCTGGGACCTCCCTTGTTTGGTATATATTTCCCATAGGTACAGGCCAACATGGAAGGACTGTGTCTGAACAAGTTTGCAGATGACTACAAACTGGGCACCATATCTGACCCTCCAGCTGACACAAGCATCCTACAAAAGGACCACATAGAAACAGACAACTGGTTCCAGAGCCATGTCATCAAGCTAAATGCAGAATAGTGTATAGTCATCCCCTTTGGAAAAAACAGTACGTGCCCACCAATTACCACATAGGTGTTAACCCATTAAGTACTGTAGAAGTAATAAGAGACCTGGGGACACAAGTTGATAGATATCTTGCATTTGACAACCATGTGGCTGTAGTGGTTACAGAAACATACCATATACCCACCTAATCATGAAGGTATTAACATCTAGATCAGGGAAGGTCATCATGCCTCTTTAGTCATCCGTCATCAGCCTCACAATTGAGTACAATGACCCCTGTGGGATGTACCTCAGCAGACACCTCCAGCAAATGGAAAGACCCCAAAAGTACCTCACCAGGAGGATCAAAGAGCTCTAACAGATGCCATGGGTTGCCTGATTAAACAAACTGCAGCTCCACACAGTGCCATACTGCCTGCCCAGTGGCAATCTGTGCCTGATGTATAAAGCCATGTCCAAGCTGGAATCAATGAACATGCTGCACCTTGTAAAATCTGAATGCCAGTTAGAAATGCACATGAGTGACCTGAACCCCAGCACTGACATAAATAGGACATGCTGTAGTGATTGATCCATAACCCAGAAGCTACCTCCACTCTTGAGTAAACTCCCAGTACAAGTTAGCCAGAGAGTCCCTCATTGACTCTCCTCAAGAGCAATCTTGATGAGTGGATGGGAGATGGTAGGTTTACCCTGGGTATCATTGTTATGTCACGGGTAGACAGAGGCACAGTATACTAACTTTGAAATATGTCATGGCAAACTCCAGTTACAATGTGTGTTGAAAGACAAACACACTCTCTGACTAGCATTAGAAATGGCCTAGGGCACATAGCTAGTGTTTGTCAATGTCCACCCAAGTTGCGGAATACACTACCAATGTTGGACAAGCCTGGTTTAAGTAGTCCATATCTGAACAAAATGGAACATGGCCATATTTGCACAACTGGCCCTAAACCAGTCTGGTGTGCTCACTATGATTATTTAAAGCAGTGATAGGACTGAAACCCAGGATACTGTCCACCATAGTGAAAGTACTGAACCAGTACACTATACGATATTACAGTGTTTGGTCAGTATGAAAGGATGTTGACAACTGTATGCAAACTTTCCCATGGAAACCCTGCAAGCACAGTATAATCCCTGTTGGGTTCAGATACAAATCAGTTGGGCAGTAAGTACACAACATGACTTCCAACACACAACTATAAATGTGAAATATTGTTGAAGTTCACACACAACCACAAATGTGGTGGACCTCAGATTTCAACTTATGGAAAGATCACACTGGGCATGCTCGCACACTTTGATAAATGAGACATATGTCAGGCAACAAGCCATGGAAAGCCTGAACTGGGCATGCTCACACACTTAGGCCATGTCTCAGTTTAACAGTTGGCCACACATATCTGGCATTTGTATGTGTTAAGCCAGGAACCTCCCACAATACAGCAATCTGCCCAGTGCACACAGTTAAATGACAACAGAGACATAAATAAGTAAAATAGTGGATCCCTCTCATATTCAAACATCTTCCACAGATACACAAGTTGTTCATAGAAACAGGTAAAGCTATGGCAATAAAGACCTGCAAACAGTTTATCAGCAACAAATATTGTGCATCTGAAAATTAAACATATGGGTGTAGAGGTCAGTACTAGGCTGTTTGCCCTAAGGAATACAAGCTTAGCCAGAGTGTGCTTGGTGTCTGCCTCCCCAGTACAGTAGGCTACTGTGCCTCTGTAAAGTAGGTCACAGAAGGCACCGTTTAAGGCTAGTGTGCTGTGCCTCCATCAAGCAGGGACACAGTGGAGATCCCAAGGGTTGAATTTGCAATGTCACATCCATGTAGCAGGTGTTTGCTGGAAGAGGGTTGGCGAGGACTTATAACAGTAATTGGGCATCAATTACAGACTGAGGGGAGCCTTATCTGCAGTGTCTGGACAATTTCACTGTCAACACTTTGAAGTGATGATTTTGCGGGATTGAAGTGTCTTGCCAATACTGTACAGAGACATCCTCCCTCTGTGGGATATTGCTCTGTAATGTATTAGCTCCCTCCTTCTGTTGTACAGCTTATATATGGCTGGTGTACACCAGACAGGTCTCCTGTTGTGGAGGAGTCTTGGGTTTATTTGGGATAGCATGATCAACGCAAACCTTCCGGATGCTCATAGAATGCAATTGTCAAGGATTATGCAGAATGTCCTGTATAATCCCCCAGCATGGGTCCTTTGAAGTCTTCCACCACAGTCTTCACAAGTGCAAAGTCTGCTTTTGATAAATACTTTATTTGCAGTGACTTCCTTGCCTGGGGGTGGGGATGGGGTATGGATGTCCAGGGAAAGTTGGTTATGGTCAGATATTAACAATGGTGGTCTACCTCTGGTGTGGAACATAGAGTCCCCATGTTGCAGATGGTCAGGTCCAATATGTATTCCCCCTTGTGGCTGTGGTGATTGGTCCTGCCATAGCACATGGATTCACAAATTGTAGTGGCTGTAGGGTGATGTTGTTGAGGCCTGAGTAGTTCCCCCACTCAATATACCTGTACCTGAAGTTAACCACTGTAATGGTGTATGTGAACACCTTCATATCCTACACTGTTCCCGGGGAAGCAAAGTGTGGTTCCTGGATATGGGAGGGGTGGTCTGAACTGGTTGTGTTGTGTGTTATAGGTCCTGTGGTCACGAAGCATGGTATAAAACATAACCTGACAGTGCTGATGTGCATATGTGACCCTGAAGTAGGCGTCTGTTAATGCATATATATGCTATCCCCCTTACTGACAGATAGTAATAGATGTACATACCTCTTTATAAATAATGATGTCAGCACCCTATAAATACTGCAGGAGAAGAAAAGATACCCAGTAATTCGAATAGCACGCACCACTAATGCGTCTCTCTCAAGTGTCATAATATAATTAGGTAGGGATTTGAATCTCGCAAATGCGCAGTGTGTGTGCGTGATTGGAGAGGGGGGGGTTAGTGTGTGTGCAATTCTGTTTGAAAGTAATGTCCCTTTTGGCAAATAGAAGAACACAGTACATGATGTACATTCCTCTTTCTAAACACTGATGATGTCAGCACCCTATAAGTATAGCAGTTTGTCCATGTGTGTTGGGTGTTGCTCTTAATATTGTATGACATATATTATATCAGTAATTTTAATGCACACATGAGGTATGTGTGTGCCAAATAGACATATGCACCTGTGACCTTAAATAGTTCCCATGTGTGAAGCCTGTCTCATGTGAATACATGGAATTTGCATTGCACAACTTTTTGACTGTGGTTTTCTGTGCAGGGGCTGCGGTTGGTATGTGAATATACAGTGAGAGTAGTCTATGGTGTCATCTTACCAGTGAGGGATACACTTCTGGTCTGGAGCATTTAGTCCACATGTTGGTGATGATCAGGTGCAGCGTGTTTTCCCCTCTTGTGGGAGTGGTAACAAGTTGTTCCATAGCATTTGAGTGTATGGATTCTAGGAACCTTTCACCTAGGCTGTTGGAGCTACAGTAATGCTTCCAGTCTATGTGTGGGTAAATGAAGCTGCCCAATATATTGTTGTTTGGAGACACCTGCATATATTCATGTGTTCTTAAGTAGGCCAAGTGGGTTACCTGGGTTTAGGAGGGTGGTCTGTAGCAGGCTATGAACTGGAAGTCAGTTTAACCCACTGTTAGTTGCATGTGGATAGTCTGTGATGCGTCATGCTGTGGCAACAACCTGGGGGGTGGGTATAGGTTCATAGGTTCATACTAGGCTATCTGACCTAGGGCATTTATAAGCCAAGCCAGAGTGTGTTTGGCTTTCACCACCCATTTTAAATTAATGTTGCTATGCCCCTTTTCGAGGTTAGTATACTGTGCCTCTGTCTAACAGTGACACAGAAGTGATACCCGGGGTAAACCTACGATCCCCCATCAACTCATCAAGATTCCTCTTGAAGAGAGTCAATGAGGGACTCTGCCTAACCTGGACTGGGATGTTATTCCAGAGTGAAGGGAGCCTCTGGGTTATGAATCTGTCCCTCCAGCATGTCCTATTTATGTCAGTGCTGTGGTTCAAGTCTCTGGAGCGTGTAGCTCGATGGGATATGGATTTTCTGAGGTGCAGCATGTCCATTAATTCCGGGTTGGACATAGCATTATACGCCAGGCACAGATCACCTCTGAGCAGGCGGTATGCCACTGAGTATGGAGTTTTGTTAACCGGGCAGCATATGGCATCTGTTTGAGCCCTTTGATCCTCTTGGTGAGGTACTTTTGGGGTCTTTCCAGTTGCTGCAGGTGTCTGGTAAGGTACATCCCAAAAGGGGAATTGTACTCAATTATGGGCCTGATGAGGGATGAGTAAAGAGGCATGATGACCTCCCCTGATCTAGATGTGAATCCCTTCATGATTAGGTGGGCTATATAAAATGTTTTTCTAACCACTTTGGCCATGTGGTTGTCAAATGAGAGATTCCTATCAAGTTGGGTCCCCATGTCCCTAATTACTTCTTCCGTACTTAATGGATTACCACCTATGTGGTAATTTGTGGGCACTTTGTTTTTGCCAAAGGAGATGACTATACACTTTCTGGTGTTTAGCTTGAGGCCATGGCTCTGGCAACAGTTGTCTGTTTCTATGAGGCCCTTTTGGAGGAAGGTTGTGTCGGCTGGAGAGTCGATTATAGCACCCAGTTTGCAGTCATCTGCAAACTTGGTCAGCCACAGTCCTTCCATGTTGGCCTGTACCTCCGAGAAATATATACCAAACAGGAGAGGTCCCAGGACTGAGCCTTGTGGGACGCCACTTGTAAATGGTTTGGAGTCTGACATGGCTCCAGCAATTCTAACCATGTGGGTTCTGTCCTTGAGCCAGTTTGCAAACCATCTAGTGACATTGGGGTTTATATTTAAGCTGGTGAGCTTATCTATAATGCCCGAGTGGGGTATTGTATCAAAGGCCTTTGCAAGGTCCAGGTAGGCTGTGTGGACCACCTTCCCCTTGTCAATGGCCTTGGTGACTGTTTCAAAGAAATCAACCAGGTTTAAGAGGCAGGATCTGCCCTTAACAAAGCTGAACTGGGTAGGATCCAGTGTCTGTAGGTCCCCAATATCTTTATTTATGAGGTCCATGATGATCCTTTCCATAGCTTTGCAGACCACGCTCGTCAGGCTTATGGGGCGATAGTTTCCAGGATCCGTTGAGGCACCATCTTTGTGTAGAAGGACCACTGTTGCTGTACGCCACTCTTTGGGTACATATCCTATGGTAAGGCTGAGATTGAACAATAGTTTTATGTTTGGGTTTAGCTCATCTTGGAGTTCATGTAGGACGCAGCCCAGGACACTGTCTGGTCCCATTGATGCTGTGTTTTTTGCTTTGGAGAGGGCGGCTCTTACCTGAGCATCTTAGATGTCAGGGGGGCAGCACTCTGCTGGGATAGATATTTGCCCTTCTGGTGGGGAGGGAAGGGGGATGTTTGCACTGAACCTGTCAGCTAGGATGCTGGCAATGTCTGTGGGTTTGGTGCATTTTTTGTCATTTTGGACTAATTCTGAGCATATCTGAGAATTCCCATCCAGGTTCCTAACATAACTAAAGAAAGCCTTGTGATTATCCTTAATGTCCTGTGCAATTTTTCTCTTGAAGCTGGCCTTAGACGATTTTATGGGTACCCATAGTATTTTGCTAACACTGATCAGAGATGCCTTCCCTTTTTGGGATTTTGCTCTATCATGTAGTAGCTTCCTCCTTCTATTGTATAGTTTGTTTATGGCTGTGGTCCACCAGACAGGATGTCTGCCTTTGGAGGATTGGGTCTTGGTTTTATTTGGGATTGCATGATCCATGCATTCCTGTAGGTGTTCATAGAATGCGTTTATAAAGGATGCTGCAGTCTGGCCCATATTTTCCACAGGCCCGGGGGCTTAGAAGGATTCCACCTCAGTTTTGAGGGGTGTGAAATTTGCTTTAGAGAAGTTTTACACTGTGGTTTTCTGGGCAGGGGGTGGGGTTGGGATGTGAATATCCAGTGAGATTAGTTTATGGTCTGATCTTACCAAGTGAGGGATACACTTCTGGTCTGGAGCATAGAGTCCCCATGTTGGTGATGATCAGGTCCAGTATGTTTTCCCCTCTTGTGGGAGTGGTAACATGTTGTTCCATAGCATTTGAGTTTATAAATTCTAGGAACCTTTGAGCTAGGGTGTTGGAGCTAGAGTAATGCTCCCAGTCTATGTTTGGGTAGTTGAAGTCTAACAATATAATGGTGTTTGGAGAGACCTTCATATTTTCCAGTGTTTTCAGGAAGGCCAAGTGGGGTTCCCTGGGTTTGGGAGGGTGGTCTGTAGCAGGCTATAAACTGGAAGGCAGTTTTACCCACTGTTAGTTGCACATGGATAGTCTCTGATGCTTTGTGCTGTGCCAGCAACCTGGAGGTGTGTGTATCTTTGACGAATATTGATACTCCCCCTCCTGTTCTGGTTCGATGCAAGTTCTGGGGCCGACAAGCATGGTATGAGGTATAATTTGGCAGTGCTGGGGTGCTCTCGGGAGCCATGAACCAGGATTCTGTTACTGCACAGATATTGATGTTCTCCATGCTAAGGACAGTTTCCAGTGCATGCATCTTGAGGTTTACACTGCTGGCATTGAGTAGCATTACTATTAGTTTCTTATCCCTTGTGATACCTATGGAGGTGCGTTTATTTTTTGAGCCTTGCCTAAAAAAGGCACTATGGGGGTAGCAAGAGCCTTTGCCAATATCCGAAAGCCCAGGGGTGACAGGTGCAAGCCGTCCCTAGCAAAGCATCATGGCTTGTCGAGCATGTCATCCCAGGCTGACAGGCATTGGATCTCCTTTGAATGACACCGATACTTAAGCCAATTGTTGAAATTGATCATCTTGTCTTCACATTGTGGCATCATTCTTGGTAAGGGTAAGATGTTACTCAAGGTCAGGGTCATACCAGCCTGGGTCACATGCTCAGAGAGCTCCTCTATGTCTCTTTTCATGTAGCCCAGGGAGGTACATCTCAGGTCATTCACACCAGCATGGACAATGACTGAGTCATATTTGTACTTGCCTTGGAGTGACCTGAGTGCTTGTGTTATGTGGCGGATCCTAGCGCCTGACAGGCAGCTCACAGTGACCTTCTCCTTGTTCAGCCTGGTGAGCGGGACGTCTGTGTGCCTGACGATAGAGTCACCTATTACAAGTGTATCAGGTGTGTTGTTTAGCCTTAAGGGCTGTGACTGTTCAGCACACTGGCTTTGTGAGCTATGTGTTGCACGTGTTTTGTTTTGGGATAGTGGTTGCTTGTGTGTCTGCTTTGGAGGTCTCTGCTGCTTAGGCAGATTTTTATTTAGAGCCTCCGAGTATGTTTTTGTGTGTTTATGTGTTTGGTTTGCTGTCGTGGTAGGTCTATGTGAGACTGGAATTGTAGTGAGTGTGGTTTCCTTCTCCTCCTGACAGGTTTCGCCAGTACTGAGTTGAGAGAGCTTAGCCTCCAGTTTGGCTATATGGTTGCATCTCTCACATGTGTTGGAATTTGTTGGGAGGAGGAGAGGGTTGTCTGTGTACATGAGGCAGTTGTAACATTGCCTCAAGATTCCCAGATTCACCAGCTGGACCGGAGAGGAGATTGACAACTGACCTTTGGACATGCTAGAATAGTATTGGGAATTCCTTTATAATTGACAAAACAAAGGGCCAATGGGGAACAAGGTACTCAAGGGGAGTTTTTGAGGGTGTAGTGCTTTTAATTTGTTAGTGCTGACTTATATAATTGCTTTAGTGAGCAAGTGCCAGGTAACTTAAATGCAATGTGTTACAGGTAACGTAAATGCAAAAATGACAAACAGTAGCATTTTTTTAAATGAAACGAGGAAATAAGTACAGTAAGCAATGCAGATGTCACTAAGGATCCACAGAGGCGCTGAAAAGCTGCATTTTAGGTGGAATTAGTGTTTCAGGGAAATAACAAGCAAACAAGCATACAAACAAAGCTACATTCAGCAGGCCTGGATCTAGCCTATGCTACAGCAAACAAGGTATACCAATGTCAGTAAGAAACAGTTCAAATATGCAGGCACTATAAGCCTTTAACCAGAAATTCCCAGCTCAGACGGGCAGAGTCCAGCCTCTTTTCCCACAAGAGTGCAGACCATGAACCTTCTTAATGTAAAATAACTGGCCTGAAGCCCAAGTGCTTAAACCAGAACTAATACACTTTTAGAATAACAGACACTGAGCCCTCAATCAGCAGTTCCCAACTTAGAAGGATGTAAGCTACCTGTCCTGCCACCACAGTATCCTTGACATTTAATGAGACTCACCCTCCTGTCATAGTTAGTTCCGTATTTTGGGGCTGTCAAGCATGGTATGAGGTGTAACCTGGTAGTGCTAGGGTGCTCTTGGGAGTCTTGAACCTGTTGTCTATTACTGCACAGATATCAAAATTCTCCATGCAGAATAGAGTTTGGACTGCATGCATCTTGCGGTTTACATGTCTGGCATTGAGTATCATTACTTCCATTTTCTTATCCCCTATGCTACCTATGTAGGTGGCCTTGTGTTTTCAGCCTTACCACCAGAATGCAAAGATGTGCAGACATTACACTATGCTAATTAATTGTGGTGTACCAAACAATACAATGACAATCATACTGTTAATGCATCAGGCATGCTGGGATATACCCACAATGATATCATTACACCGTACTGTTGACAACATGATAATATTACTACACTTCTATGTAGTCACCCTGTGCATCAGCACCATGTTAACCTGTTCCTGCATCAATGTTACAGATTGCAGGAGGTGGCACAGTTTCAACATATGCACAGGGTGTATACTTGGTATGCCTGAGTCTGCCACTGATACAACCAATCGACATGTATGTGTGTGTGTGTTAGTGAGGGACAACAGTACGAGATGGGGCAATGTTGATGCAGTGTGTGCGTGTATGTGTTAGCATTATGCATGTGTGTATGCATGCACATAGTTCCACCTCGTGACTGCCATATACGGGTGTTTGTGGACAGCCACAGACTGTACCTGCCAGGTCACACAGATCACTGTCTCTGGCCACGGATATGGTACCTGTGCCTGGCAGGGGTGCTACAGACAGTATCAGGTACTAAGCCAGACTGGGTATTGTCATCAGAAGCAGTTGGTTGATGACTGGACACATGTCCCTCCTGGGACTGTCCAGAGCCACGTGCATGTGGTCTCCTAGGGTGGTCTGATGACAGCACAGACCCAGCATTTCTGGGGCTGGAACTGGAACTATGGGAGCGGCTGCGGGTTTGTTGTCATCCGCGACGACTGCCAGCTGCTGATGTTGCTGGCATACATCCACGTCGATGCCTCAACCCTCCTACCTTGCCCTGTCTCATGGACATGTAGTTGTGAAACAGATCTAATGTGTCCCCCCAACATCTGTCAATGGCTTCGGAGAAATTATGGATGGCAGCCGCAACATCACACATAGTGTCATTCATAGCAGTTGATGTGCTCTAAGCTCCCTCAGACCCTGTCTGGTGTACCGTTCCATATGTGCCTGTGCCTGCATTACAGCCTGGAACATAGCTGAGGTTGGTAGACCTCTGTGGGCACATCTGACAGGGGCAGTATGATCACGGATGCTCCCACGGGAACCCCTGGACATCTTCTAGTGTGGAACCATGTCAGGACTCTGGCCATGGCTGCTGTGAGGGGATGCATGTGCAACTGATACCACATTACCCTGGTCAATGCCCACTGTATGCTGTCCCTCACCTAAGGACATTGGTGACAATGGATGTATTGTCAGGATGACTGTGTGCATTGATGGGGTTGACTGCTGTGTACTGTCGATTGGCTGATCAACAACAGACCCTGTCTCACCTTCCTGTGCCATTACACATGTATCATCATTATCACTATCCCCAGCAGTGGCTTCAGGTTCCCTGCTGCACACCACCAGAGCAACACCAGAACCTGTGAGAGGAAGACAGGAAACACAGTTTACAATGTGTACACAATGTTACCACAGATGCACACGGGCACATGCGCACATGCACACATGCACACATGTGTACATGGGCACATGGGCACATGCACACATGCGCACATGGGCACATGGGCAGATGCACACATGGGCACATGCACGCATGCACACATGCACACATGCACACATGCGCACATGAGCACATGGGCACATGCACACATGCACACATGCACGCATGCACACATGGGCACATGCACACATGCACACATGGGCACATGGGCACATGCACACATGCACACATGGGCACATGCACACATGCACACATGCACACATGGGCACATGCACACTCCTCTGTACATGAGATACTAACACACAGACACAAACACACCTGCAATCCAACACATAGCAATACTGTTTGAGGGTATTATTACTATTATTATCATTAGTATTAAAAATATTGTTATTACACACTCACCAGCATGGATTGGCTGCCTTGCTGTTACACTAGAGGGACTTGCACAAATAAGACATTTATTGTCAGTGTGCACAACTGCGCCATTGATACTGTGAGTATGATACAGTACAGTAGTACAACAGTTGGCTTTCACAGGTCTACTGCTGATATCGAGAATATCAGTCTTGCACAATAATTTCCATGATAACAGCTACAAATACAGTACACATCTCACACATGCATAAACTACCAGTGTAGAGAACAGTCAACTATAGATATGGCATGTTACCTGCATGCTCCATGTCCACATGCTGGGTGGCTCCAGCCATCATCATTACACGTCTGCAGATGTTGTTGTTGTTGGGCTGGAGCCACAACACTTAGGAGGAGCTCCTCCAGTCTGGTGAGGAGAGGTGTATAGCTGCCCCACCACCTGTGGCAAGCTGTTGCCTGTGGATATCAGACGCACGCTGATGGACATTTCTCATTAAATCACTACAGTGATGGTGTACCTGCTCATATGTCCTGTTATGCATGCCTATGTCATTCAACCGACGGACAAGGTCTTGCCACAGTGCAGCCCTCTCCTGCTGGTTCTGGCTGGTGCGGGAAAAGACTGTGGCAAAATCCTGCACCAGGCTCTGGTGTATCTCCTCTTCCTCTGCAGCCGAGTTTGAGGGGTTGTGCTGGTGCACCATCGCCCTGGAAGGAAAAGAAAAATATGTGAGCAAGTAATATGGCACCCATAATACTCTACTGTAGTGATATCACTGAACTGAACAAAAAAGAGCGCTGAAAAACTAAACCACCAAAAATGCAGCAACAAGCAGACCAGGACCAACTGCCAAGAGGTACGACGGTCCAACCTCACAATAAGGTGCAACGTTACTCAAAGGATAAACACCAAAACAGTAGCTCCTAGAAAATTCCAAGGCAACAAAGATCCACAGGATAATCCGAACAGCTTTATTAACGCCACACGTAAAAATCACGTTTTCGTCGACAATGCAACTTCATCAGATAAAACACTGGATGCATACCCCTGAATTTATATACAAGGTAATTAATTAATTGAATAATTGCCTACATATTAAATGCACTCTTAAAGCTACAGATGTAGATAAAAATACAAGTTGTGTAAAATACTGCTGCCAAAAAAAAATACCCACATGTACATTCACATAAATAATGAAAACTAAATAATAAATACAAGTCATCAGTATTAATTGGACATATATATACATAAAAAATGCTAATATAAAATAAATATTAATATTAACATATTTAGTTTGTAAATATTGTTTTTTTAAAAAATGTTGTTTTTTTTTTAAATATTTCTACTATTGAATACATAACCAAACCATATCAAATTAACAAACTTCCACCTTACAATTTATCTGCCTTAAGTTTAAGATAAGGCATGATGGAAATAGAGTCATTCAAACCCAGAGGTTTATTAGATTCCAAAAGAATCTGCCAGCACGTTTCCCGATGGGATAAACACTCTTCCCAATGTCCTCCCCTTGTACACTTAGATACTCCTTCCAAAACAAAAAACATAAAAACTGCTGCTTCACATGAAATTGTATGCCTATAAAGTGCGTTGGTGCTGCATTGCTTCTGTATGTCATAATAGTGTTCATAAATGCGTCTCCTGAGCTGCCTTTCGGTCTTGCCAACGTAAAACGCTTGGCAACACCGGCAGACAGCCAGGTAGACTACACCAAATGAGTTGCAATTGTAAAAATAACGAGACGGAATCTTTCTGTTCCTACTTTCCAGATAAACATGTTCCTGATTTATAATATGTTTACACTGAGAACACCGTCCACAGCGAAATGTCCCTTTCCTTTGATTGTTAGAGGGTCCATGGCCAATATTTTGTTCCAAAACTCTCTTAATGTTGAAACCTCTCTTGTATACAAATTTACATGTTGTACCTTTTAAATTGCTCAAATCTGTAAAATCCTGAAATAAATTGAATTCATTTTGGATGATTTTCCTAATATGTCCCATGTCCTCACTATATTCTGTAACAAACACTTGGTTCAAACCAAGTGTAATGGGATGACTATGAGTGGAACCAATATGATTGTTTGCTTGGCTCTTCCCTAAAATGGGACAAAATCTAGTACCCCTAGCTATTTTTACCTCTTCCCTAACTATGTTAATCAAACTAATAGGGTATCCCCTATCTAAAAAGAGAGAGCTCAACTTGTCACATTCAACCTGAAATTGAAAGTCTCCCGATGTCATCCGTGAAACTCTAACAAATTGGCCCTTAAGTATTGACCTTTTTTGAAATTTAGGGTGTGAACTATTGTAGTGTAGATAGCTGTTAGAAAAGGAAGGCTTCCTATAAATACATGAACTGAAACCACATACTTCCTTTAAAGTGTAACATCTAAATAGTTAACTTGGTCAACTGATATATTGTATGTGAACTTCAGGAATGTAGTTGTAGAATCTAAGTAAGATACAAACTCATTAATACAATGAGTTGGTCCTGTCCAAAAGATACAGATGTCATCCAAAAACCTAGAATAGTGAATCCAATGTTTAGAAAATTCACTGTGAAATACAAACTTTTTCTCCCATACTGACAAAATAATGTCAGCATAGGTGGGAGCACAGTTTGCTCCCATGGATACACCTGATATCTGTTGGAAATATTCACCGCAGAAGTATATAAAATTATTACCCAAAACAAGCTCCAATAATTCAAGAATCAGATGTAAGTCGTTATTGGTAACCCCCACACATTCCCAAAGAGCCTCTTCCATCCAAACCAAACCAATCTCATGTGGGATTACAGAAAACAAATCTACCACATCGATGGTAACAAAAAATAAGTTGGACCTGTATAAATCATTAGTGATAGAACGTAAGAATTCCCAGGAATCCTTTAGCAGATGTTCCTGTTTCCCCCACAACTGCTTCAATTTCCAATCCAGGAATTTTGAAATGTTGAGTTTTAGACCCTTGGGCCGCCACAATAGGTCTAAGTGGGGGATCCTGTACATTTTTATGGATCTTAGGCACGCCGAAGATGGTAGGTACTTTTGGATGAGGGTTGTCCAAATATTTGAAAAGGTCAATTTCAATAATATCTTGATCTAAAAGGTCTTTAATGGCCAAATCAATTTTGTTATATGAAATGTTAACCTCATTTAAGGAAGCAATAGTATATTTTGTAGTGTCCTGTAACAGATTATACATTTTAGCTTCGTATAACATTTGGTCCATAATGACTGTACCCCCACCCTTGTCAGGTTCCATAACCCTGACCAAAGGGTTGTTGCTCAAATCAATTAAAAGGGTGGTTTATTCCTGATTAAGATTAGAAACATGTTTACCTTTGCCCAGTTTACTACGTATCTTGTGCTCTGTCCTATTTTCCAAGTTCTTAATTTGTGGGTGCAAAGAGGGGTTGTACGTACTAGATTTTTTGAGCATTAAAGTAGGACCCAAAGTGGTAGAACCAAATAAATTCTCTAAATTGAGTTTATGTGTAAACAGTTTAACATCTAAAATAGTATTAACAAGGTTACTGCCTCTACTGGGTACAAATTTAAAACCTTTTATGAACAAGGAAAACCAGGTCTCAGTTATAGCAACATCACTGTAGTTATATATGTGTTACCCATCAAGTGTGTACATATAGTGATCCCCAATACAGGTTACAGTAATAGATCCAGAATTTACCAGTCCTGTTTCTTGTTCCTCCTCCACCCTCTGGATTGCACCCCTCCCCCCTGCCAAGGGGGTTGGGGTCCTGAGTAAGGATGGTTCACAGGCTGGTTGTGTGATTGATTGCGGAGGCATTCTGACCTCCTGGGTAAAAAATCATTGGCCTCTTCAGCAGAATAATAAGATGGTGAACAAGGGGGATTATCCTGAACAGGAGACTGGAATTCATTAATCAGAGGTTTATCTCTAGGGGCAGGCTGATAAAAAGTAGAGCCACCCCTAAATGAAGGGGGTTAGGATACTGCCTACCCTCCTGGTATTCCTTGAGATCCCTGTTGAGTTTCCTATATTTACGGTTTAACAAAATATCACATTGTTTGTCAATATGTTTCCTTAAATCATAGTATTTTTGTTTTTCAACATCAATGGTAAACATCAAATCAGAAGTAACATTTTCATTAAACTTAAAAATGTCATTTTGTAAAGCCTTGATTTCAGAGTCATTTTTCTTTATAATAGCCTTTACTATACAAAAGCCACATTCGTCAAAAGCTTTGATCAAGTCTAAGTGAAAATCGCTGCCACTGATAACATTGTTTGGGTATTTGTGTACCCGTAAACCTTCAGGTACGATATGCTTATGAAGGCATCCATTCAAATATAATACTTTGCTCCCACCTATGCTGACATTATTTTGTCAGTATGGGAGAAAAAGTTTGTATTTCACAGTGAATTTTCTAAACATTGGATTCACTATTCTAGGTTTTTGGATGACATCTGTATCTTTTGGACAGGACCAACTCATTGTATTAATGAGTTTGTATCTTACTTAGATTCTACAACTACATTCCTGAAGTTCACATACACTATATCAGTTGACCAAGTTAACTATTTAGATGTTACACTTTCCAAGGAAGTATGTGGTTTCAGTTCATGTATTTATAGGAAGCCTTCCTTTTCTAACAGCTATCTACACTACAGTAGTTCACACCATTAATTTCAAAAAAGGTCAATACTTAAGGGCCAATTTGTAAGAGTTTCACGGATGACATCAGGAGACCTTCAATTTCAGGTTGAATGTGACAAGTTGAGCTCTCTCTTTTTAGATAGGGGATACCCTATTAGTTTGATTAACATAGTTAGGGAAGAGGTAAAAGTAGCTAGGGGTACTAGATTTTGTCCCATTTTAGGGAAGAGCCAAGCAAACAATCATATTGGTTCCACTCATAGTCATCCCATTACACTTGGTTTGAACCAAGTGTTTGTTACAGAATATAGTGAGGACGTTGGACATATTAGGAAAATCATCCAAAATGAATTCAATTTATTTCAGGATTTTACAGATTTGAGCAATTTAAAAGGTACAACATGTAAATTTGTATACAAGAGAGGTTTCAACATTAAGAGAGTTTAGGAACAAAATATTGGTCATGGACCCTCTAACAATCAAAGGAAAGGGACATTTCGCTGTGGACGGTGTTCTCAGTGTAAACATATTATAAATCAGGAACACGTTTATCTGGAAAGTAGGAACAGAAAGATTCCGTCTCATTATTTTTACAATTGCAACTCATTTGGTGTAGTCTACCTGGCTGTCTGCCGGTGTTGCCAAGCGTTTTACGTTGGCAAGACCGAAAGGCAGCTCAGGAGACGCATTTATGAACACTATTATGACATACAGAAGCAATGCAGCACCAACGCACTTTATAGGCATACAATTTCATGTGAAGCAGCAGTTTTTATGTTTTTTGTTTTGGAAGGAGTATCTAAGTGTACAAGGGGAGGACATTGGGAAGCGCGTTTATCCCATCGGGAAACGTGCTGGCAGATTCTTTTGGAATCTAATAAACCTCCTGGTTTGAATGACTCTATTTCCATCATGCCTTATCTTAAACTTAAGGCAGATAAATTGTAAGGTGGAAGTTTGTTAATTTGATATGGTTTGGTTATGTATTCAATAGTAGAAATATTTTTAAAAAAAACAATATTTACAAATTAAATATGTTTATAATTAATATTTATTTTATATTAGCATTTTTTATGTATATATATGTCCAATTAATACTGATGACTTGTATTTATTATTTAGTTTGCATTATTTATGTGAATGTACATGTGGGTATTTATTTTTGGCAGCAGTATTTTACACAACTTGTATTTTTATCTACATCTGTAGCTTTAAGAGTGCATTTTATATCTAGGCAATTATTCAATTAATTAATTACCTTGTATATAAATTCAGGGGTATGCATCCAGTGTTTTATCTGATGAAGTTGCATTGTCGACGAAAACGTGATTTTTACATGTGGCGTTAATAAAGCTGTTCAGATTATCCTGTGGATCTTTGTTGCCTTGGAATTTTCTTGGAGCTACTGTTTTGGTGTTTATCCTTTGAGTAACGTTGCACCTTATTGTGAGGTTGGACTGTCGTACCTCTTGGCGGTTGGTCCTGGTCTGCTTGTTGCTGCATTTTTGGTGATATCACTGAACTGCCATATATAGCATCTGTCTGTCTATTGGGGGATACACATGTAAATGACCACATATCAGTGCTCAGCCAGAAACTGTGTGACAGTGCCTGGCGCACTCCATACAACAAACTAGTATACACCAGCAGTCGGCACACTGTTTGAGATCCAATGCACAACCTCACACTGGGGGTATGTGTCAAGGTAATGGATGGGGAACATTGTCAACCCATGCAATGCACAGTTAAAATTTCAATGGTAATGCACCCTAGTCTTTGTGACCATACCCCTACCTACACCGCAGTCATATACAGGGAACCACAGCACAACATATGGCAATGTAGTATGTTTGTATCCCAATACCTGACACATCTTTCTCTGGCCTCACACCAAGGACACACACTACCATGACAGACACAAAGTCATGCTGAGCAATCGCACCATTACAGACCTTGCACACAGTCAGTGGCACACTCATTACACCTCACATAGTTGGTATTGCAATGAGTACATGTGTGTGTGCATTGTGTCATAGGTAGGTAGTATGCTATTGGCCCTGGGCCTACAGCAGCATACTGTTATGCTACCATGCCCCTTGGGACACATGTAATGTGATTGTACTTACTCCTGTCAAACAGTTACACCGGGTGACTCATATGGCACATTACCTATCTGCATAACATTCAACAGGGGTATGTCTGACATCTACTAATGAGGAGCATTGCTTCTTAATGCTGTGTGGTTTACTCCAGGGTATGGCTTATTTCTGGGTAGGAACCTGTACCTCCACCATGTGCTCTTTACTGCTGTGCCAAGGATGACAGACATAGGTCATTTAGGCTGGGGATATTGTGAGGTGTTACAATGGTTGTTGGACAACTGTTATGGGTGTGACTTAACTATGTATATCCAGCAGTGGTAACCTCTGTGTAGGTCATATGAGAGGCACTCTATCTGTGGTTTTGTAAGTCACTCTGCATAGGTAATGTGTTTGAGGGCATTATCACTGTTTGTTAGGTATGACTGTGTCCTTCTCCCTTTCTGTAGTTGTCATGGGAGGTACATACCGTGTAGGACATTGTGAGGTGTAGAGGGGTACAGTGACCTACATTTCCCTAGCTGACACACCATTTGTGCTGACACGTTCCATGTACAGGGATTACAAGACTAGTGTGCCACTGTGAATATCAAAGGGAAGGCTATTGTACACTTGTTTCCCACGTTCCCTTCTGACACATCCAGTAGTAGGCAGGCAACCATCTATGTGGTGGTTAGTGGTGTAAGTGTTTTGGAATGGGGTATGGTACTCCAGTATCCACACTGGTGTTCAGTCCATGCCTTTGTCACCAGGCACCTGTTGCAATACATCTGCACACATGTGCCTCTCTCAGCATAGATATATATATATATATTGAGAGAGAGAGAGAGAGAGATTCATATACATACATATCTCTAGACATTCATATCTGTCTGTATATGTGTATGTATCTATATATATCTATATATGTATGTGTCTATTACATATATATATGTATATACATATTCCATTTATCTATCTATATATGTCTATCTATTTATACATCCCTCTCTATCTATGTACACATATATGCATATTATATATACATATACATATTATATATATATATATATATATATATATATATATATATATATATATATTTTTTTTTTTTTATTTACACATACGAATACACACACTAACATACTGCTAAACATCCATTACTGTACAACCTACATTCTACATTGCACTACAACCTACATTGATATGTGCACATGATTGACAGACCACGATGCTTTGCCAGAGATGGTCTGCACCTGTCGCCCCTGGGATTCAGGTTAAAGGCTAAGGCTCTTGCCACCCCTATAGTGCCTTTTTTAGGCAAACTTCAAAGGACAAAACCACCACCATAACAGGTACAAGCATGCAAAATCTGAAGGTAATGCTACTCAATGCTAGAAGTCTAAACCTCAAAATGCACTCTCTCGAGGCACTCCTAAAAATGGAGAACATCGATATCTGTGCAGTAACTGAGACCTGGTTCAAGGCTCCAGAGAGCACCCCTGCAATACCAGGCTACAACTCTTACCACACTTTTCGGCCAACAAACCAGGACCGAAACACTAAAGGTGGAGGAGTGTCAATATTCACCAAGGATATTCACACCACCAGGCTAGTTAGCCAACACAATGTGTTTCAAATTCTCCAAGTGCAACTAATACTAGGTAAGACTGCAATCCAAATTGTAGCTTGCTACAGATCCCCCACCATACCCCAAGATTCTCACTACACCTTTCTAAACATACTGGAAAATATTAAGATAGAAACAAACACCCTAATACTGGGTGATTTTAACTACCCTGCCATTAACTGGGAAAACTACTCATGTCCCAACACCTTTGCGCAACGGTTCTTGGAATTCATAAATTCCAATGCCCTGGATCAACTAATCCATAGTCCCACCAGGGGCTCCAGTATCCTAGACCTGGTCATTACCAACATGGGAAATCAATGCTCCATACCTATGGTCACCTCCTCGTTAGTCAGGTCTGACCATAAGCTAATCACCCTTAACATCCACATCCCACCCCCCCCCCAGTAAAGAAACCACCATAAAAAACTTCTCCAAAGCCAACTTCATGCTACTCAAGTCAGAAGTGACAAACTTCATGACACCCATGCAGGCAGGAACTGAAAGTTCAACTGCTGAATCCTACACTAAGGCACTGTACGAGCACATCCACTCATGCATGAATCGTGCCATCCCAAATAGAACCAAAATGCTCTCATCAAAAAAAAGGAAGCCAATCTGGTGGTCCCCTGCCATAAACAAACTTTACAACAAAAGGAAGAAACTTTTGCAGAAAAGAGGAAAATCCCAGGATGCAAAAAACTCCCTTACTAGCCTCAGTAAGAAACTGAGATGCCTCATAAAATCCTCCAAAGCTAGTTATGAAAATAAAATTGCCAAAGATTCCAAAGACAATCACAAAGCATTCTATAACTATGTCAAGAATCTAAATGGCAATGCTCAGATCTGCTCTGAGCTAAAACAGAATGGCATTAAATATACTGATCCGAAGGATATTGCCAATATTCTGGCAGATCGATTCAGTACCAACTTCACCCCCCTCTCACCACCTAAATGGCCCATCTCAATACCGGAAGATTGCCAAATTCCAGTAATAACGGCCACACAGGTACAAAACGCACTCTCTAAAGCCAAGAATACAGCATCCATGGGACCAGATGACATCCCGGGCTGTGTACTACATGAACTACAATATGAACTGGCACCTCACCTAAGTGTCATGTTTAATCATAGCCTCACCTCAGGTTTCATGCCCACTGAGTGGCGCAGAGCTACAGTTATCCCAATCCACAAGGGGGATCCACCTTGGATCCCAGAAACTACCGTCCCATCAGTCTGACAAGCCTTATCTGCAATGCCATGGAGCGTAATATCATGGAACTTATAAACAAAGACATTGGCAACCTTCAAACACTGGACCCCACCCAGTTTGGGTTTGTGAAGGGCCAATCTTGTCTCCTGAACCTGACTGACTTCTTTGAATCAGTCTCCAGAGCCATAGACAAGGGTAAGGTGGTCCACACAGCCTATCTAGACCTTGCCAAGGCCTTTGACACCATCCCCCACTCTGTAATCATAGATAAACTTACTAAGTTGGGCATTAATCCCTATGTCACCCAATGGGTTGCTAAATGGCTTACTGATAGAACCCACACTGTAAAAGTAGCCGACTCCAAATCCAGCTCCAGACAAGTGACAAGTGGAGTACCTCAGGGTTCAGTCCTGGGGCCACTCTTGTTTGGCAACTACTTCTCTGAAGTACAGATCAACACTAAGGGACTCTGGCTAGCAAAGTTTGCAGATGACTGCAAACTGGGAGCCATTATTGAATCCCCAAATGATGTGGATACCCTACAAAAGGGCCTTACAGAAACAGATGCTTGGTGCCAGAGCCATGGGCTCAAGCTCAATGCCAAGAAATGCATTGTTATCCCCTTTGGGAAAAAACATGTATCCATGAATTACCATATAGGTGGCACTACACTAAACACAGAAAGTGTGATAAGAGACTTAGGGACACAGGTGGACAGTGGTCTCACCTTCGATGACCACATCGCCACAACAGTCAGGAAATCCTTCTATGTGGCACACCTCATCACGAAGGGCTTTTCATCCAGAAAAAAGGAGGTCATTGTCCCACTGTACTCATCCCTCATTAGACCCATTATAGAATACAATGCTCCATTTGGTATGTACCTCTCAAGACATCTGCAACAACTGGAAAGGCCTCAGAAATACCTCACTAAAAGAATCACAGGCCTAAAGCAGATGCCCTACGCTGACCGCCTTAAAAAACTCCAGCTATACTCTGTCGCATATCGTCTACTCAGAGGTGATCTCTGCTTAACATAGAAGGCCATGTCAAACCCAGAACTGTTGGACATGCTACACTTAAAGAAATCCCAATCCCTCAGAGCTACACGCTCCAGGGATCTAAACCTTGTCATCACAATAAACAAAACATGCTGGAGGGATAGGTTCCTGACCCAGAGACTCCCCAGACTCTGGAATAGATTGCCCATACATGTCAAGCAGAGTGCCTCTTTGGACCTCTTCAAGAGGAACCTTGACGATTGGATGGGAGAAAGGAAATTCACCCCAGGGATCACATCAGTCGCCCTGCTAGACATGGGTCCAGGAAAGTAAATAATGTGGGAAGAAATAGCCAGGGAATTGTTATGGCTAGGCTTGTATAGGCCCTAGGGCTGATAGCCTAGTACCAACCTATGAACCTATGAACATAGCAACCTTCAAATACATATGTATGTCCAGCCTTCACTAACAGTTGCAGTATGTCCCCTGCCCTATGCACATCTTCATATATATATATATAGATACAAACTGCTAACACATATGGAGGTTTCACATTATGAAGATTTTTAGATTATGTAGTTTACATTACCTTTGTTTCTCACTGCTGTTTGTGATGGCTTGCTACTTCGTGGCCTGCTGATGGTTAGCTTGATGGTTTTTATTTTTATTTTTTTATTTTTTTTTTATTTTGGTGTCTCTCTCTGTCTCTCTGTCTCTCTGTCTATCTCTCTCTCTCTCTCTCTCTCTCTCTCTCTGTCTCTCCCTCCAGTTGTTGCAACAAAACTATTGCATGTGTGGACTGGGAGCACAGGCTGCTTTTGTAGGTATCTGCACATGTGCATGTGATGGCGTCTGCACCAATTGTTAGCCAGCATTTACTAATTGCATGCAGCCTGCTGTGTGGTAATTGCAGTTCTCACTGTGATTTCAGGACAGTGCTATAAAATGTTAGGTTAGGTAGGCATAGCCCTTTCAGATTTTCAACGTGGGGACCATGCTGGTATGCTGTGGACACTGTTCTGTGAGTGTAAAGGTTGGTATGTCTCTCATATTTAAGGCTGTGTTGTAGGCACTGAAATGCATGTTGTACTGAAACCTGACTATTGCTTCCTCCAGTTCATTCTTCTCAGTGTGTATGTTAACTGACACCTAATAATACTAATACTGTTTAAATGGGAGTATGTGCTTTCCTGTGGGACTTGTGGATTAACTGGTATACAGCAGTGGCTCTTGCAATTTGTTGCTATGGCTTTACTATTTAGCCTTTACATTCACTCCTTGAAGGCCTGCTAGGTGTCTTTACTGGAATGTGTTGCTATGGCTTTCCTATTTTCCATTTACATTCACTCCTTGTAATGCTTGCTATATTTCTTTCAGCAGCAATTCCTTATATGTTTGGTGTGGTTTGGTGGTACTGCATGCAGTCTGGTCTGGCCAAGGTGTGGGGCTTGACACCTACAAGAGTATTTTATTTTGCTGCTGAGCAGTAGTGGGGCCTTGTACTTTGTACTAACAGTTATGGATAGCAGGCATATGCAGTGCTTGTAAACTGCTATACTGTCCTTATTTTATTAGTTGGCTACATCCTTTGATATTTCTGGGTTGTACTCCTACATGAGGGTGTGCTTGTGGAAGCAATTCTACAGCTATTCACAGAGTGTGTGACAGCAGACAGAATGATATGCCTGTGAGTTTCTGACACTTGCAGGCCTCAGATACTCTCAGGTGTATCTTTTATCAGCCTCAGGGAATGGTACATATCAGTGGGATACACCCGTGATATATTTCAGATATTCTGCATTTGTGACTGTGGGGTATTTTGAGCATATGTATTACTACACCATTTCTGACATGCAAGTAGTGCATACTTTAAGTAATTGACAGTTACCATTACGTGGGATTTCACATCTTTCTGCCTACTGTTAGTACATTTCACAGGGAGTCAGTGGGGCACAGTTAACACTTGTTTTCAAATCTGGAACATCCCTGTAAATCAGTCACAGTTGTGAGGTCTGGCCTCTTACCTATTCAAATATGGCGGTGTTTATCCTGCTCTGATAGTGTTTGTGGTTTGCAAGGTGCTACTGTCACATTACTACCTACTGGCTACCTACTAGAATGGCTGTTTCTCTTCTCACACGAATGTAATGCAAATCCACAAGAATTGCCAGTAAAGATACAAGAAAAGCTTTGTGTAATAGCCTTCCTATATTCCCTTTATATTCAGTCCTACTATTTCATGATGTATTGCTTTCAGCACAAAGTTCTTGTATATCAGTCATGGCTTAGTGGTAAGTCATGCGGACTAGTGTTTCCAAAGTCCTGGGTTTGAGACTGACAGAGGAATTTTATTTTGCTGCTGAGCAGACTACAGGCCTTGTCATTCAGAGCGACTAAGGCACTTTTAAGCAGTTGTAAGCGGGTTAGCGCTGGTTTGCGTGGAGCTCATGCATGCGCAATGTCGCTTAGCTTCGTGCACACACACTTAGCTAAGTGCACACAAGCACACACCCGCTTACTACTGCTTAAAAGTGCTTACTCTCATGCACACCCACTCTAATTTCTTTGAAAGAAAAGAAAATGGGGAGATAGGAAAGTGGTGAAAAAGGGGGCACAAAGAGGGTAGGACAGTAGGAAAACAAGCTTGGGATTTGCAGGTAGGATGTCAGAAAGGCCCATAGCTGCCCATTTGTTTATCAGCAACAGCTGTGCATATGTGTGTAATTTGGTGTGAAATTTGAAACCTTCCACCCCTGAGAGAGGGGTGAGGACAGCAAAATATGTTGTACAGCCAATTGTAATTACCAGTTCACATGTCCAGCAGACATGTCTGCAAAATGGGCAGCTATGTATGGGGCGTAATTTTTTTGCGGGAACAGAGTGCCCTTTTTTTATTTTTTTTTCAGGTGAGAGTGGAATGTGAGGTACAGGAATTAGGTATAGTTGGGGAGGTAGGTAGGGGAGGGTAACAGACAAGACAAACAAGACGCATACAGGAGCGGAGTATGACACATGTGGGGGGAACACAATTGACGGGGACGGATGTTTGGATATCGCAAGCCCATGAGCCCACAGATGGCAACAGTGGAACTGAGATCCCCACCCATGGGCAGTTGCCATTGTGCCTTCACTGCCCAGGACGGGGCTGTGCTGGGGGCTGTGTAGGATGGGCAGCAGGCACATCCGTGAGTTTCACCACCCGTGCCTCAAGCTGGCATAGGGGTTCAAGCACAGAATGCCTGATCTCACTACGCACCACAGACAGGAGGGTGAGTGGATGTTCTCCTCCGGCCACGCTTGCAGAGGGGGATGAGCCCCATCACCTGTAGCGCTTCCACCTGAAGGTGGCACAGGGCCACTGGAGGAGGTTCCGGTCTGGGCACTAGTGCCAGGTGCATTCGCCAGCTGAGGTGGGAGAGGTGGGTCCGCTGGAACCCGCCTTCCCTGTTGTCCTATGTTTAGCAATATTTTATGACATTTTGGGTTAGTAACAAACAATACCATTCAAAATTAGTTGTAACAGCATGCATCAGTATTCCCATTAACCAAACACCAATTAATTCCAAACACTGAACAGCAAGCATGACACATGCATATTTTTAACAACAGTACACAATCCAACAGCATGCAGAGTTGATTTATGGCAACAGGCCATCAGGTTTGGATATGTGAACAGGGCACATGCATCAACAGGACAAATGTCTATAGGAATTAATTGTGAATACACATACCCAGTTTGCTGTTTAATGGCATTATTTGTGAATATAGGGTAGGGTGAAGAAATATTTCATTAACAACTTCAACTACCTATACATATGCTGTACATTTCTAGTAGCTGCAGAGATATATATACCCTGCAGATCTTAGTACAGTTTCCTATATGTAACCTTAGGAATGTTGGTGATGGGACTGTTACTGCTACATTAATATACATTGCATTTTTATTCATATACGTTCATATCTGGCTGTGTTTAGGTACAGCATCCTGCTACATTTGATTTATATGGCTCTAGACAACTGTGGATGTTCATTATTTCATACAACCATACTATCTCCATATTGCAAGGGTACAGCAACATATCCAAATTGTGGGACAGACACATTCCAGTTTCAGTACTTTATTACAAACATTTCACTGTTTGGTTGTGGCTGTCTCATTCATTTCATTATGTACTGACTGCAGTATACTCTATTCAAGAGTTATTACAGCTTTCTTGGTCGATTCATACCTCTTTCTCACAGTCTCACTAGTTTTATTTTTACAATTCAAGATGGTACTTAATTCTAGGCGTTATTAACATGTCTTACTTGGTTACAACAATCCTTTCCAACAGACTTACTTGTTTCATATGGCAGATTTTAAAAGGGGATGTATTTGACACATGTCCATTATCTTTAGCTTGTTTACCACTAATTTTCAGGCTGCAGCAGGTTATCTGATATTACAATACAGGTGGAAAATCTCTATTTCAGACTTGTTTAATTTTTATTTCTGGATTACAGGCTGCATCACTTATCTAATCATACAGTACTAGCAGAATCTTTCCTCTAGTGTTGTTTGAACTTTATTAATATGTAACTACACTGAACTCTTTTACAAGCTGTCTCACTTATATTGTATAACAATTACAGAAAAATAATTACTAACCTGCCTGGTGGCGCAACCGCTCCAGCCTATCACCATTGTCTTGCTGATTCGCGGAACGCACACCTGCAGCTGTAATATAAATGAAGTAATATTGGAACATACATCTCCATAATATCAGCTAGGGTAATTTCTTACATATGTAATTACATGGATACTTACTCAGTAGTGGGGCGTTGGGCATTTGCTGGGCCTCCTGGATCCAACGGTTCAGTTGGTCCTGCTTTCGTCTCTTCAGGTCAGCATGGTGGTGATGGACCTGTTCACCAGTCCTTGGTATGCCTGTGGCACTGGTGAGATCATGTGCCAACCGGTTCCATGCCTCTGCCTTGTACGCACCCCACAGAATCTGGCCCTGCATGAGTTGAGCCTCATGATCGTGGACTAGGAGCCAAACCATATATTTGGACTCCTCAACACCCAACCTCTGTGCTCGGAAGTGACTGCCCTCTCCTACACCTGCCATCCTGACTGCAAATAGGTTCCACAATCAGTTATGCTGTGTATTCCCACCTATGGGGCTTATATATGCCATTTTTCCCCGCACTTATCTGTGATTGGCCATTTTGGAAATGTATCAGCTTAAAAAAACCTGCTTTGTCATGTTTCTCTTTCCATTCATTCCTATATATATGCTAATACTGCATTTCTCAGCACAACTATCATGGCTTAGTGGTTCAGTACTTTGACTCTGGTGCACGGTATCCTGGGTTCGAGCCTGGGCATTGCTTTTTTTATTTTATGACTGTCTACACAGGCTAGGAGGTGTGTCTGTGTAAAGGCGTCTTTGATACAGCCTGCCCTACGTTGCCAGCCGGTAAGCTGGTAGGCACATTGCGCAGTTCTGCGCAAACAGGTTACTCTGGTTTACGAGTCATTTGGCTATGAGCACGCATATTACGCTGTGTGAGGCATTGCTCAGCTACGGGCACACGGTTTCAGCATCTTAAAGTGCCGCTCAACTCCAGGCACTCATATTACACCTGTTAAACCACTGCTCACCTGCAGGCAGTCATACTCAGCTTTGTAGAGCACTGCTCAGCTATGGGCATTTATAATTTTTTTTTTATTGTATCAGATTTCTTCAAAAATGCATGGCCCATTTCATTACACTTTACTTAAATTATAGTTATATATATATGTACATATATGTCAGAGGATTGTTTCGTGCTTATTTCACTAAAAATAGAAATTGATGTTGTTGGGGCTCGAACCGTGACTACCTCCTCTTTGGCCAACGTCTCTACCGCTATGCTATTGCTACTTGGCTTAATTTGCATATTTAGATCTTTTATGCTTTTCCAGTGACTGCTATCTGTGGCTGAGCGAAGGGCACACCCACACAAACGAGTGCAATTACGGGCAAACTTTTTTGAAATTATAAAAAAAAATTAAACTGTTAATTTTTACGTTTTACATTACAGTTGGGTTTATAGTCTGTGGGGGCATGTGTGGTGTTGTGTTTCTTGACATTTCCGTGAACTCGCTCGTGGGAGTTTCCTTTTAGGACTGTGAATCTTCTGGGGGCGTGTCCCTTTGCAGGACTCGCTGTGCGGACACGCCCCCTACTTTCCTACACGGACCGTGTTAGCCTAGGGTGTGACTCAGCATGCCCTCATGAATATGCATGGCATGCTGACATCACCCTGTTTAACTGCTGCCTCCATGTAAGACTTGCTAACTCTTACACGGAGGTTTCGTGAATCCTGCCCAATGTCTTACTGTAAGGCGACAACACTACCGCAGCACCACCATATCAGGTAGAAATAACTTCCTGAACTGACATGCTGTATCAACTTACAGTCAATGGAAGAATTTAATCTGGGAGGGAACTTTCCCATCCCCTAGCCCACATTTTTCACAAATATCTCTTCACCACACTGATGAGGTCAGCCTTTCATAAGTGCAGTCTGTCACTATAAAAGTCAGACTTCTCTTGTGGCACTTACAGGTAATAGTGTGTTCTATAGACTGTATAACTAAAGAGCAAGGAGGTTCACATGTCACCATGGTAAACTTCTGCATGTGGCTTCAATAGTAGTTAGATGCAGCTTCCTAAACAAACATGCTTTATTTACTTCCATGCTGGGGAAGAATTTTACCTGGGATAGGATTCACCCATACATTTATCCCACACTTACCACAAACATCTTCTCTGCAACCCACTGATCAGATAATCTTTTCATAAGTGCACTCCTTCCCCTTGCAAGTAAAATTTCTCCTGAGGCCATTGCATCTAATACTGTGTTCTATAGATTGTGTAACTAGATGGGTAGGAGACTTAAATGTAAGAGGAGTGAACTTGTGTGCATGTGGCTTCAGTGTCAGGTAAGTATAGATTCTTGTAGATGAGCAGTATCATTTCCCACTCAGGGGAAGAATTTAATCTGGGAGGGAATTCCCTTATCACACTTTTACTGTGAGCATCTTCTTTGTAACACAGCAATGAGGTCATCCTTTCATAAGTGTAGTTTCTCACAGTAAAAGCCAGACTTCTCCAGTGGTGCTTGCAGATAATACTGTTTTATAGATAGTGTAACTAGATAGCAAGGATGTTCATGGCTCACAGTGGTGAACCTCTGCATGTAAATTCAATGTCAGGTATGTATAGCTTCCTGAACAGACATGCTGTATCTACTTTCACTCAGGAAGAATTTAACCTGGAAGAGGATTTTCCCATTCCCTTATCGCAGTTTTACCACAGACATCTTCTTTGCAACACACTGATACAGTCTTCCTTTCAAAAGTGCAGTCTCTCCCTATAGAGATCTCATTTCTCCTGTGGTGCTTGTAGTTAATATTGCATCTCTAGGACCCATAATTAGATAGGTAGGGTCAAATTCAGCATTGCTTAAATATTTTAACTGTGTGTGTACTATCATGTACAATTAGCTCAATGACAGCATCCCTTATGCAAACTTCCACTTAGGAGATGCATTTTCACTGACAGAGGGCTACCCTGTAAATTTCTACCACTCCCAGGCAATACCCAGTTTTGGAAAAATGGTAACATCATGTTTTCAGAAATGAACCACATCAGAGTTGTAATATGACTTAGCCTTTGGTGCTTGGTATTGATAATAGGGCATCTATATTGCATGACCTAAATAGGAAGTTTGAAGCCAGCAATGATTGACTACTGTGATTGTGTTTGCCTGCTGTGCTGTGTATAGAAGACTTCTAATGCATATAGGATGTCTAGCTATGTACTGGTACTGTGCTCTTCAACCACATTCTTTCCTTTTTAGAAGAACATTACCATACTAAATGATGATAATGTCATCCATTCAAATGTGCATTGTCACACCTGTAAAACATGCCAAGCACCTTTTAATAGGCTTGCTCCACCCCCCCCCCCCAAAGTATCATATTTTTTGCGTTTTTATAACTAGACACAATGTTGTATAATGGAGTTCGGTTCAATTTTGGGGCAGTGTGTGTTTAAAAAACATTGATACTCACAGTTGTGTGAACATTATCATACCTCCTTGTCATCATTCTAACAAGACAATGTACAAATTATAATCAAATGTCATTTCTTAATTCACACATTAATTTCATTTATTTGTGACTAGATTCACTGCTTTATTGTGTGGCAGGCACAGTTAATACACAGCTCTACAGAGTGTGTAGTGTGGCAGGCAGGGGTTTGAATCTGGTAACATCTGTCTGTCACATAACTGTGTCATAGGGGAGTAGCTTAGAGAAAGGAAGTATTTATGGCACAATCAGAAGGTAACATTTTAAGGCCTCACCCTACAAGGTAAGGAATCCATACCCATTACAATAAGAAAGTACTTCAAGACATCAAGTGTGTTTATCATGAAACAAAGAGTGTGTCTATTTCTGTGGCATCAAAGGTTATCTGCTATTTCTCCTGGCATATGTTTGAGTCTGGCAAGATGCAAATGTTGAGTTTGTTATTGATTGTTTACAGGCATTACTTAATTTCCAAATAGTAATGCTCTGCAATGCATGTCTTCATCCAAACATTTATGCATTACTGTAATTATTTTTTTACTACCATAGAGTTTTATAGGACATGAGGACTTACATAACTTTTATTACTGTATGGCACTATGCAAGATCATCATAAAGTATAACTGGGCCAGTATTAGGACTGACTATAACTGGCTGTCAAATCACAAGTTCAATACCATGATCACAACATATGGAATTCATCTTGTGTCTTTGTGTTGTATGGCAGTATTCATTATGATTTTTTGTGACCATGAACAATATATTCATCTAGTAGATGACCTCCATTTACTAATGTCATCAGATCTGTGTTGTCGTTTCTCACTTGTGTATGTTGAGCTTTATTATATTACTATTTAGGATGTACATGCTTGTCTAATACATGGTTCAAGGTAATATACCCCTTTTCTATGGTTGCCAAATGACAACAAATGGTAAAAATGCCCCTTCGTAATGCCCATGACACAACGGCTATAGGACTCATTTATTTTTGTTTATACATGATGAATTGAAGAATACAGAAGTACTGCCAGTTATCACACATACATTTTTTGAATATACATGTTGTATTCAATAACTGCAGTCTATGCAAATAGGCCCTAATTTATTTATTGTCCTTGCTAAATATCTCAACTCAGAGTGTTATCAATATTCATATCACATTTGCTCCCTTTTGTTACAATATTGCTTTATGTCCCTCTCACATCCCTTGTTAGCATGGTCATTTTAGTTATGTGCATGGTTCAAGAATTGTGAACTGGACTAATTATTATTACGTCAGTATGGAAGTATTTATGTCTAAAATGTTTCTTTGTGACATAATCACATTTGGCTGCATTATTTGAGTATATTTTTTCTGTTTACCATCCTGTCATAGTTACATCTGTACTATTACTATTGTATTCTTTGTTCATTCTTCCTATTTAACTTTTCCTGCATCTTAATTCTTGTAATCAAGCTGCCCTTACTTCATATAAGCTGTCAGCATGTGCTATCATAATAGCTTTGCTTACAGAAAAGCCATTTTGTTTGCATTGTGCATTTGTGCTTCCTTGCACCTTTTCATGGCTACCAACACTTCTGCTGACCTTAAAAAGGTGCTGATAAACATACCAGTATCATGATCAGTATGCATATTCAGTGAGCACTGCTGCTCATTGCACTAACTCACTTAAACTATGTAAGGTTTGTTCAAAAGCCTACATGATTGTTAATGAATACCAGGGAAATATTTGACAGCAGTACATTCTAAATTGGCTATTTGTCATTCATGCAGTTAACAGATTAGAATAAAAAAATAAATAAATACAAAGCAGCTAACACCTATTTTTTAGGATAAAAATGAATGATTTATTTTAAACCTAAGAGAACCATGCAACACTTTCACATAGATGAAGCATAATGCATTTCTAAGGAACAGTTTGCTTTACTTCGGCATGCTTTCATACAGGTAACTTTCATTTTTGTGTTATAATGTTAAGACTGTATTATGCAGGTTTCATGCTGATGTAAGATAATGTAATCTCAGTAATCAATCAGATTATTCAAACAGATAAATACAGTCTAGATTAACAAGATTTCTGGGGTAAAATAAGGAGTAGTTCAACAGAGTGTGATCAGGTGGCGTGAAGCTGATAACACCAGAAAGTTACCTGTGGTCAAACAACAGATAAAGCCATTCACTTTAATTTCACAGAATGCATTTGTATCTACTCTTTATGGCCACTTTATTGACTGCATAAACCTCAGATGTCTGACTGAAATCAACAAGGCCAGCCTTATATAAAATGTTGCAGTCAACAAACAACTCCATGGCTCCTTGTTGCAAAATATTCTTCTAAATCTTCCCAGTGACTCTGTCAGTTTTTCCCCAAAACTGGTCAAACACCATCTAAACAGATTATGTCTCTCTCTTTTTAACGACTTACCATGGGATTTATGAAGCTTGCACCAGGCGCAGGCATCGCATAGGTGGTATAATGCCAAATATGGCCGTCGAGTGATTCAGGTATGATTCAATTCCACGTGCACTACCAGCATACGCCAGATCTGCGCAGCCCTCGGCTTAGGTATGCTACTCACTCCATGCACAGTGCCGCACCATGCAAATGAAGGTACATAGCGATTCATGAAGTGGTGCAGGCGTAGTGTAAGCCCACAGAAATGTAAACAAAAAAAAAATGGTTTAGATTTTTCCAAACAGAACATCGGAGCTATGAAAGTGGACCAGACTCATGTATTACAAAGTTAACATATGCCAATGGCTAAATATACAGCCAATGGCATAAGAAAAGATGCACAACACCTAAAAACAGCATTTAATGTCATGTCTACAGTAACGCAAAGTACAACCGCAGGGCATGTGTGCGCAAATGGGAACACAAAGAAAATATATACAAATGTCATAAAATCGCAATGTAATACAAATCATGATTTCACCGTAATACTCAATGGTATGCAAGGTACACCACAACCAAGCTGCAAGGGTTGCTAAGGGTTTGTGACAGTGTTCGGCGCAGTAACCAGGAATTAGTAGTCAATGCCATGCAAATGAGGCAAGTAATAGTGAATCGCAAATGTCCCGCCGGACTAAGGATGTACCATACGGCACAGCGCTACAACACCGAGGAGTGGTTTAGAGGTATACATGACATCAGCAATGGGGTGTGCCACCGTAGCTGTAAGCACATTGGAGCAATGCAAATCCGGCCTGGTCATTGCTAAGCAAAGCTGCAGGACAGGGGTGGGGATGTAGGTATAGCATTGTTTAGCTGAGAGCACATATGGTGCCTGAAAGCGCATGTGTACAGGGATGAAAACATGCCCGAAACCCGGTAAGCGGACACATGTGCCGTGCACCATAGCTCAAACAGGAAGGTTAGGGGAAGAAAATAAGGAAATGCCGCAGTAGGGTAATTGGAGTACAACTGAGCAATTAACACCTATTAACTCAGAGTGGGCAATTGACAGCAGCTGACAAATCTACTCACAGAAACCTGCAAAACAGGATAGGGGAGGTGTTGGATTGCAAAGAAAAGAAAACTGTCATAGCAGAGCAAAGCAAACCTGCAGTAGACTGGCCATAGAACACATTACGCAAGATAAGCCAGGTTTAGGAAAGTACAAATGAAAGCAGACTGCTGGATGCATGCCAGAAAATGGGAGGTGAAAAGTTAAGAAATGTAAAGGGAAGGGCAAGAGGTAATCCACAGCAGCCGGATGTAATTCAACACCAAAGGTACCACAATAGTAGTACCTATCGTAAAACACATAAGATACCCTGTAGCTACGATCATACATACACGCCCTATGACATCATCAGTGTTCACAGCACAATAGTATAAAGTGTGAAAGCACCTCACACACACCTGTGCATTCCCAAACACTGCACCATCGGTGTAAACGGACGGGGAACTTTTACAATGTACATGTTGGGAGCTGCCATAGCTGTGATTAATCACCATGTGTTAGAGACTGAACGTGTTGTGGAGGATGATGCTGACAACCACCGCAGGTCACGGAGGAGGAGAAAAGTGTTCAGACCAAGGGTAACCTACCAGGGGCTACATGATCTGGAGATAGTAGAGTGTTACAGGGTGGACAGGGACATCTTACAGCAAATAGTTGAGCTGTGCCGGCCACGCTAGAGATCTAGAAACAACAGAGGGGAACCCATCCCAGTGGACACAAAGGTATGTGTAAGCTTGCGAATACTAGCCACAGGTACCTTTCAAAGGCCAACTGGAGATATAATGGGGATCTCAAAGGCATCAGCATCCAGGGTACTACACCAGGTCCTGGATGCCATGTTACCACATGCCAATGAGCATATACTTCCCCCGAACTCAGAAGGAGTTGGCCAGCAATATGCGTCTCTTCCACCATGTGGCACACTACCCGAGGTACTGGGTGCGATAGATTGCACGGACATACATATCAAGTCACCACCCGGTGAGCATGGTAGGTGTTACATAAACTGCAAGGGATACCACTCCATCAACTGCCAGGTCATGTGCAATGCCCAGGGCATTATCATGGATGTGTGTGATGGCAGCCCTGGAAGCTACCATGACTCCCACATCTGGCATGCCTCACAGCTGTATCAGGTATTTGTCAGGGGGGACATCCCCCATGGCCACCTTGTGGGGGATGCTGGCTATGCACTGGAGCTGTGGATGATGACTACCATCATAAATGCACACACACCCATGCAAGAACGCTGTAATGAGGCACAAGCGCAAACCAGAATCATCATAGAGTGTGTGTTCGGGATGCTGAAATCATGGTTCCATTGCTTGGACATATCTGGTGGAGCCTTGCAGTACTCTCCAGGCACGTGTGCCCACATCTTCATAGTATGTGCCATGCTACATAATATGATCCTGTGGAAATAGTTGCAGCAGGGAAATAATGGTGAAGGCCCTCACAGCCCACCGCAATTGCCAAGGCCATCACAGGCACAGAGGGATTCAGACCACGAACACCATGTGCCAGCCCCAGTAGGCAGATGGAGGCATGCCCAATATGCCTACGCCTTGGCAAAGAGGGAATGTATAGCACATACTCTGACAGTGTAGGCCCCTACGGACTGACACACCTCTCCACCTGCACACACAGTAAAATGGATGGCACACACACACACGACCACCTGTAAATTGTAATGTATAGGTGGCCTACTGTGTGAATCCTACATAGGCTGTCCTCAACCACTGCACACACAACAGCTATTGGAACAAGGAATGTCAACACCTGAACAGTACACGCATCTATCAACATATGTTGGTACTGTATGCATAGGTTCCTAGGTACATCGGTAGGTACACGCCCGATTGTCAGAGGCCATTTATCAATCGAGTCAAACAGTGTCTGCTGTCGCCACCACATTGAGTAACCTACTGTCTCTCAGTGGAGCAGAGCCAATTGTGGGATCCATGTGTGTAATCACTGTTCCCCACACACTCTGCATAGATTCCATGGTGTGTTAATGAGGGGCTCCATATAATGTAATCATGGATGTAGTGACAAAACATGGGGTGTACCCATGACAGGTATCTGTCACCCCAGCATGCTCCACCTATGGTTGTGTGAAGGTGTAGCACATTATAGTGTGTGGCTCACTGTGACATACATTCCCAATGCTGGAGCACATCCATTAAACATCACTTGGACATACCATTAATATGTCTCATCCATATGTAAACTAACTGAGTTACCCATCTGATTGCAGTATGGAGTAACAGCCGTAGTACAGTCCACATACAAAACACCATAACACGTGTACAAATCCTAGATGCCCAAGTGGTAAATATACTGACTGTCGTGCATGTTCCCGGTTCCACGTCCTGCAAGGGACATTACGTAATCCCGAAGGCATGAATAATGGATGTTGGATGCAGGTCATCAGATCAGGTTTAGCACATGTTAGTGGGAATATGCGTCACCCAGTGCTGGTGAACGTCATTTAAACATGACTATATGGATACGCGCGAAACAGGGCTAAGCTTCTCTGAATGTCATGCAGATCACGGTCAGTGATGTCCAGAACAGGTGATACTAGCATTATTCACCCCTGTACTAATAGTGCCTGCTCTGAAGGATAAAATGACCACTGCCAGGAGTAGAACACGCAATCATGTACACAATCACCTAACACTAAGCTACCCAAGATGTACCAATGGCAGGTGTGTAATGTGACAGGTTCAAACACAAACGTGCAGAGTCCAGGAAACAGTATACACCGACATGGACACAATGAAAGGTGTATTCTCCCTCTCACTCTCTCTCTTATATATATATATATATATATATATATATATATATATATATATATATATATATATATATATATATATATATATATATATATATATACATATATATAATAGAGATAGAAAGGGTGATAGAGAGATATATGTTGATATATATGGATTCACCTATATCTGCAAATATATAGATAGGTCAACAACATGTACACAACCACGGAGGTAGATATAAATAGGATATTGCCAACTATGGAATGTGTCACATACCGACACACGTAATCACGAGGCTTAAAGACCAAAAGAACACAGTACCGGAACACTGGAACCGGGTGTAATATTATCACAATATTAAGGGACATTTAGTTATCGCTGCCGGTGTTGCGGTCCACATAGGTACTGTGTTCAACTGTGTTTGTGATTGCTGTAGTCTTTGTATGTGTGTGTTGAGAATGCTGTGTGCATTTCCGTGGGACTGTAATGTGTGTGTGTGTGTGTGTGTGTCTGCATCGTGTCAAAAAAAAACTCCGAAACAAGCCAACAAGTAGAACCAAGGAAGATGAACTTTTATTAACGTAAAGTGCTTTTCGTCGCCCTAGATTAGAGCAACTTCTTCAGACAAGGGTTACAAAATATATGTCCTACTTTTATAGCATAACGTCATAACGTCAGAGAGGATATCCAACTGATTTTATTATGGATACTTTCAACGAAGTCAGATTTAAAAGAGAAAACAATTTCATAGTACCAATTTTAGATGAGAAAAGTAGTATTAATAATAATATAACAGGTTATGAGGCAATAAATGAAGAGAGACAACTGAATAGAAATTTGGAGAACAACACCCATATTATTAATACTGATATTAGTATTAATGATAATAATAATATTAACAATAATACAAATAAAAAATATCAATTGTGTTATATTATGACATACAATATTGAAAGTGATATCATTAGGAATATTTTATATAAAAATTGGCTGTTAATTCGACAAGACAGAAATATTAATCAAAGGTTTTCAGATCACCCAACAATTGTGTTTAGAAAAGGTCGTAACATAAAAAATATCCTTGAGTCTAGTAAAACTAATAATTTTAGCTACCGTGTAGGAATGACTACCTGTGTTAGCTGTAATATGTGTAAACATATGCTCAGTGGTGAATATGTTACTATAAATAACAATAAATATAAGATAAAACATAAAGTCAACTGTAACTCAAAACTAATAGTCTATGTAGCAACGTGTACTTTATGTACAGCGTTCTACATAGGTAAAACAGAACGCCGCCTTAGAGACAGAGTTTATGAACATACATATGCGATAGCCACTGAAAAGATGGACAATGCATTGGCTAAACACATTAATAGTAACGTAGGACATAAATTTAAATTTACAGCTATAGATCAAGTAATAACTGATGTTAGAGAGGTCCATATAACCTCTTGTTGGAAGAATGTGAATTATGCTGGCAATGGAGAACAAATTCCTTTTTTAAACCAGGATTAAATGATCAATGTAATATTTCATGTCTATTGAAGTTGAAAAGTTTACATAGATAAGTATTTTATAACACATCTATTTTATAACATATTTTTGATTACGGTAAAATTTTAGTATATATATATATATATATATATTTTTTTTTTTTTAGTATTAATTTTATATTTAATAATAATTTTATATATATTTTAATATATTATGCTTAATATGGGTTGTAGTGTCACCCACAATTTGTCACTCTATTTAATGTCACGACTTGGGTAATTTATGGTTCATTAATTTTTCCTATATACATATATATAGTATAGTTAAATATAACTGAGTACTCCTTTATAGAAACTAGTTTTTAATATTAAATTCTAGTTTTATACATAAAAGCAATGCACATATTTTAGTTAAACAAACTGATTTATGAGTAAGAGAGTGTTTACATGTATATATCTATGTATAACTTAATTTATGTGGACGCTGGTCATAAGTGCTATATATGTGTATATTATATGATATAATATAATATATATAGTTATACATATAACTATGTCAATTTATATATGTGTTTATATTTATACATATAGGGCATTTCTTAGATTTGTAGCAGCATTTTTAACATACTAAGTAATTAGATATTAGATTTTAATATGTGTTTTTAACATTTGTTTAAATGTTTTGTCTAGTAAAGACAAGTGTATCATTTTAATTGTTTCCATTAGGAAATGACGTTATGCTATAAAAGTAGGACATATATTTTGTAACCCTTGTCTGAAGAAGTTGCTCTAATCTAGGGCGACGAAAAGCGCTTTATGTTAATAAAAGTTGATCTTTCTTGGTTCTACTTGTTGGCTTGTTTCGGAAGTTTTTTTGGTGCTTGCAAGTCTGTCGTTTTTGCAACAGTTTGTGTCTGCATCGTGTGTCTGTTAGTGCTAACTCGGAGGTAGATCATTACAGTAGGTGTGGTTATAGCTGCCCATAGGCATACGGTTACCACCTGTCCAACTTTAAGAGGGACAGCCCCTCCCTGGGTAGTTGTCTCCTGACAAAAAATATTAAAAAGGGCAAATAACCGAGATTGTAGGACATAATTATGTCCCATATATTATGTAATAGTTGCATTAAATAGTTATGCCTGTATCTATAAAACGTAAATGTTACATGAAACATGATAAGTAGCTAAAGTGCTACAAGAATAAGTATGTATTTGTGTCGGCCTGTAAACACCGATGTGTGTCCTGCAAACGTCCCACTATGGCCATTTGAAAAGGTGGCAACCCATGCCAAAGTGGTTCAGTCACCAACACAACTGCAATGAGTGCAACTATCTGTGACAGAAATACATGAGACAGCTGTCATTTAGTAACATTCCTTTACATATTGCTGTATTTCCAGAGGTATGGAAGTATCAACCTCACCTGCATACTATATAGAAACCAATTAACAATGGCTCAATGTATAAGCCCATAACAACCATAGTTCAGTCTACTAACTGATAGGTCTTCAATTAGGGAAGGAGCCCACACACCTATATGGAATATGTAGAAATGCAGACCCCACAAACCTGTATATGCTATGTACACCCACCTACATCTCCCTCACACCCGAAACAATTGCAATACAGACTGTAATAACATCACAAACATCCACTCACTCAATTACATCTGCAGAAACGTTAACATACCTTGTGAGAGACACATTTGTAAAGGCACCATGTGAAATTGCAGCTGTTGTTTAATAGAACAGATGGCGATGTTACAGGTTTTGTTTGCAATAGTCCCTTATCAGACAGTCGAGATGACAGATACACTCACATGTAGAACCACATACTCTAGCTGTCACACACAATCCATGGGGGACATGAATTCAAAATATCCGTGACTCTACAAATAGCAGTTGCAATTCCTCACAACAAAACACATACAGGCCCTCTCCCCAAAGGTAAGGCAATAGGGCAACGCCCAAGTGGAGAATTAAATTATACCCCACTGTTACAGCGTAATTGGTGAATGGAGTAGCTGCACAGCTGATGTGCATGTAATAATTTACTCAGGAACACCAATTGGCGGCAGGAAACCACATGTTACAGGTATCGACATATATATGGATGACCTGCCATACATTCAAACCATATGCTCATACCATAGAACCATTTAAACAGTAAAGGTGTAAGAGAGATATTTACGAAGATTCGGAATGCTAACAAGGTATGTAGAACACTCAGTATGTTAGTCTATGTAGAGCCTGTTTTGTATTAATTAAAAGTGTACGCAATGCATAAAGTGGGAAAAGGTATTATGTAGTGATGTCTTGTTAAGCATAGTAACGCTTGTAGAAATTGTGTGTCCTGCTGTGGGCCACAAGGTAAACATCACATACACCACAAGGGATGTTACATGAGGGCTTTAAACAGAACAATTCCACACCACCCGCCGTCAGTGGTAGGGTATGTCCAACAAGTACGTGCCATAGCAGGGGATAGTATATGTTGATATACTGTCACAGTAGGCATGTTTATGGGCATATAATGACAATAACATGCCTAAGGTGGTCCTGCTGTGCAAGTATGCTTTGCGTTATGGGATAATGTGTAAAATATGTGTAATGTACAGTATTGTAGGTAGATATGTCAGATATTCTACACAGCATAACTGTTATATCATGCAAACAAAAGGTATCCTCTATTGGCATGTACAATACACAATAACAGGATACATATGGCTTGTAGTCACGGGACACTGTAACAGCATGATAGCTAATCAAAATGGAAGAGCTACTCAATTAACCATGCACAAAGGACATGTAATAGCTTCACAGGTTCATAGTGAGGTACTATGCTGTCTGGCAAGTCTATGTGTAAACCCAACTACAGTGTTTACACTGGCGGCACCTCTCTAGGGTAGTGTCCTGTCTGTGAACAGCAGAGCCATGTGTTACTTGCACCTCTGTACAGTGGAGCCACTGCAGTGATCCCTAGCGTATCAGTGTGACCGCCTACAGAGTCACCTATGACCGGTGTGTTGGGTATGTTGTAACACCCTATTGGCTGTAGTTGATGGGCACACATGAGTCTGTGGGCTATAAGTAATTGTTGCTGTGTTTGGTGATGGGGGCTGCCTCTGGTGCCTACACAGAGTATGGAGAGGTTCTGCAAATGTCATACTCATACTATGTGTGGCCTGTGCTGGTGGAGATCTAGTGAGACTATGTGATGAGTGGGGTGTGTTGCAAATGTTAAACCTCCCCACATGAATGTCAGGTTCAGTCTGGGTTGGTGAGAGCATTACCCCCAGCATGGCTACATATGTGCATCTCCCACAGGCTGTAGTGTCGTATGTTGGGAGGTGAGCATTGACTGTGTACATGAGACAATTGACCTATTGCCACATGTTTGCCACATTCATCATATAGACAGGCAATAGCACTGGTAAGTGACACTTGGACATGCCTGTATATTCAACCATGTCACACAAGATATGTGAGTTACGTGTGTACAATAACTGTTGTACTGTAAGCAAGCTGGAAATGTAAGGACAGACAGTGTACTTGTAAGAAATGAGTTGGAATGGGTGCTATAGTAATTAGTAGCTCATGAAGTGCTTACATGTTCTGAACAAGTGCTGAGCATGAATATGCAATACAGATAGGGTGTTAGATAATATCAACCCACTGCAACCTACAAGTGGAGACGACAGTCATAATTGGAGGCACTGCACTATTACCCTGCTGAGTATGGTCTGCAAGTCTATGAACCTTTATCAATGCAGATGTTAGCAGTACAGAAGTAGATGATAGTATGGATGATTTCACACTGCATAGCATACCTGTGACAGGTCATAGGACATCATCACCCATACCGTGTTCCAGCTACACTGAGTATACTAGATGTACCTTTGCATGTCACAGGAGTGTTCTACCAGTGCCCTGTTGACAGAAGCAACACTACAAAAGGTGTCTGAGTGACATGTGCATGTCACACCAGTGGCAGCTACAGTAAAACAGGGTTAATGTTTTGTACTCCCCCCTCATTGTAGTCCATACCACACAGACAAATGGGAGGCACCTGTGTATGTAAGGATGTGAATGGCCATGACCTAGGAGCAATAGCTGTCTCAGTGTTGTGGACAACATACAGAATGGGCTTTGTGAGTGAGGTCTGTGACATATGTGCACAATCTGACAGCTGATAATAGCATTGTCACTGCTAGGGGAATAAACCTGTACCCATTAACTACCACCTAGGCAGCGGTCAACATTATGGACACTGTGTAAGGGATGGTGCTGTGCAGTTCACCTCCCTGAGTTGGTGATGTCTCTAGGCCTATTAGGTAGTCATACGAGGCACCCATGTCATGACAGGGTGCCATCCATGAGCATGGAGATCATTGGACAGGCATACTCAGCACTCGGGTGACCAATATCAGATCACATATCACCTTTAAGGGGTATTGGCCATGCGTTGATGGATGATACCAGTCTTCACAATCCCGCAGCATGCTGGCGACCTTGCATAAAGACATGTGCTACACTGTGATGTTGGACATGCTACAGGTACATATCCTGTTCTGAAAGACATATGTCATGGACAGCCACCATCCTACTACAAGGATCGCCACATGCTGGACAGATCTCTGTGCCATACATGTTACATACTCCTGCCATACCATGCAACCCTGTCCATCAATGCTGCACATGTCATCTCTGTCATACATGCTGCGATGACCGCATGGTAGATGTATTATTAACTGTCTGGATCAGTAATGTGGCACTGATGCACCTCGCGGTGGCAAAATGGCTGTCAGATACAGCTAGAAAACCTTGCCCGTACATGCTATAGTTGATAACCATCCCTGCGAATGATGTCCGGCTAGCCATTGTCCCATGTCTATCACATGTGCAACACAGACGATAAGTGGCAGGATGTTGAACTGCTGTACAGTGCCATGTACATGTATATGGCAAAACACATGCATGTAAAAGTTTCCGTGCGTATGTGTGCATTGTCACTGCTCATGTCCATTAAGGCAGTGTATGTGTTGATATGCGATATATACACAGCATCAAGGTCTACAGCATTGCTGTGGACACATCCAGGCATGTGCTGATAGGTAAGAACACCAGTACAGGCAAACAGACATGCCCATATCAAGACAGCATTCACATGGAGTATGAACAATGTAATGAGGTGACACACATATATGGTAATGATATCCAATGCATAACGGGTGTTACATGTGTGTGACACAAACATGTCAGTCGTGTCAGTGTCATGACGATTTGCAAAGCTAACTGTTCAGATGTACTAGACTTAATACAAATGTATGTGCAGCTGTATCTCTGTACATCTCTGTGATACTGTGACCTGTCTCCATCATTATGTCTTCCAGATAATGTTTCATTCATGCCTGCCAGCGTATAGCCGCCTGGAGGATGATGCCCTCATCCCGTACCTCCATGAGAACTATGAGGAGTTGTTCAGCCATGTGCCACAGCATGCCCAGCAGTGTGATGACCTGTGGCAGGAACTTTGCAGGAGGGTTAATGATGTGGGTGGCAATAACCGCACCTACCAGCAGGTGCGCAGACAGTGCATGGACCTGATACAACATGCGAAACAGCGTGCCAATGCAATTGCCAGAGAACAAGGTAGAACAGGTGGTGGGCCACCAACCCAGCCCCCACTCACACCCAACGAGGAGCTACTGGCCAGCCTGGGGACACCCTCAGAACAGCATCCACAAGCACTAGCTGCCATCGTGGAGGTGGGTGTCTCCCAACCAATGAGCCTGGAATTGCCTGGTAAGTCACTACTGCACATATGACTATTATATCCCATTTAGTTGCATGTGTCACTGTACAATATGTAATGTAACATCATATGCAAGGTATGTTTACACACATGCTGCATACTACAGTATGCTACCCTGTGTATGCACACATGTGCATATTATATGCTATTGTACAGGCGAATGTGTTAACATGCACAGTGCACCCTGTGGCTGTCATACAGTCATGGATAATGTTCAAACTGCTATGTCACCCCTATACAGGTACCTCTGGCATGCCGCACAGACATCAGTCCATTGCAGGTGACAGTTATCAGTATCAGACATGTTAATGCATATATCTATTCGCCATGTGGCCAGTTAACACATGTACACATAATGTATGGTCCAGTCATGATATACAGGTCGCATCTGTCATCATTCAGACTGGGTACCCATGTGCAATATATACAAACTAAATGAAACAATGACATGATACCACAGTATCTGTCATTGTTAGATGTGTGGACAGCTGTGCATACAATGGTGGAGGTGTTGTTCAATGTAGGCATATGTTCTATACATTGGAACAACACATGTGTGGTACGCAAACAGTACCACACAGTGAGCTGGGATATGGGCAGCCCACAGGAGTCACCATTGTGTAATATGCCACTGCAATTTGTGCACACATTGTGATGTGCCATCTGACATGTCCCAGATATGTAGTGTTTCAGCTACAATATTGTCTCACTATCCTACATACCCCACATACCAAACATACAACCCTTTGTCTGCATAGCCCTGTGGACAGTGACATATCTGACATCTATGGGTGTATGTCATATGGGACAACACAGACATGTGAGATAGATGGCCATCACAAACATTTGGCCAACACATGTTCACACATGGCCATGGAGGATGGACAGAGACATGTAGCCACACAGTAGATGTGATGTGTATCCACCCTGTTGCACATTGTCCACACATGGTCCAACTATAGCCTTAGTTGACTGATAATATAGTTGATGTGGAACACTGGACATCCTAAAAGCCTGTGCACAGCTAGTGGAGGTGTCACTTAATTCGAACATATAAGATGTGTTGAACATCACGACTGTGTCATAGCATGACAGTAGTCACCTGTACAGCTTCCACAGACTTTGACACCATATCAGGCCACAGACACAGTACATTTCCCTTGCTGCTGTAGGACATTACTGTCAGCCCTGCATCTCGTGTGTGTGGTACATTAATGTCATGTGGGACATGGTGTATTGACAAGTCTGCCATGTATGGCCATGGTCGCAAGGCAGCTAAGACTTTGTAGTAGTTGTGCAGGGGTGTCATCCGTAGGTCTTCCAGTGACCTGTCACATGACACACCATGGTTTGGTGTGTATACACCTCAGCGACGTGAGTCACAATCCATAGTTATGTAATGTGTATGCACGCAGTTATGGCTATACACTGTGTGTGTATTATACACTGCATAGCAATATAGATGCCTCATGATGCCATGCAATGGCACAGTGTCTGTACTTCACACTGTATAGCAATTAGACACCTCACACTACCCTTCAATGCTCATGCACATTTGCTAAAATGCATTCTATCTGTAGGACATACAGACAACACTGCAATGTGATACCCATTACAATGCTGTACATGTGTCAGGACAACATTGTGTCAGACATGTATGCATGTCAATGCACATGTCAGCAGATTGCATGTCATGGTTACTTCAGCCATGTGTACTGTTAACCTGTGCTGGTCCACATGGTGTATCACAGGAATGCATGCTTACTACCATGATTGTGTGAACTGCATGGCTACTGATATGACACCTGCTTGCTGTTTTGTGCAACCCAGGGAGGTATGCTAACTACCACTATTAATGTCTGAGCTGCATGCCGTCTGCTATATCACATGCATGCTGCATGCAGTCTGTCAAATCACATGCATGGTGTGTCTGTGTGTCTGTGTGTGTGTCTGTGTGTGTGTATGTGTGTGTGTGTGTGTGTGTCTGTGTCTTTGTGTCTGTGTGTCTGTGAGTGTCTGTGTGTATCTATGTGTGTTTGTGTGTGTTTGTGTCTGTGTCTGTATCTGTGTGTCTGTGTCTGTCTGTGTCTGTCTGTGTCTGTCTGTGTGTGTCTATTGTAATGTAGAGTCTTTCTATGCATTCACAGGTGATGTAGGTTCGTTACCCTCCTGCGGTCCGTCTGATGTTAGTGTCCCCACAGATACTAGCAGTGATGAACATATGCATGAAGTACAGGCAGGGTTGTCAGGGGCTGAATCTGTGCTAATAGTTGCCATCCCAGCTATGTCCCCCTCTTCCCCGCACACAGTTCTCATGCCAACACATACCCCATCACCAGTGGCCATAGAGTTAGCTTGGAACAGGAATGTGTGGTGGCTACAGAAGATGTGTCTCCACACCATGGTGTCAGTGTAATGACTGCAGATGTGCCACACAGGCATGTGTCCAGTGCTGCTCGTAGGAGGACCTCTGGCAGACATGCACCTGCAGGACAGAGTGCAGCAGCTGGTGTCACCAGTCGCATGTTCCAGACTGTAATGGTGGTAAAGGCATGTGCTGAATGGCAGAACAGAGAAGGGCAGAGGCTTCAGAGGGCTGCTATCCATACTCTAAATGACAACATCCAAGCATTGGCAAATGCTCAACAGCAGATTGCTGATGTTCTGGACAGGCGATTGGGTGACATGGTTGGAATCCTTGACCATGGCATTGCAATCCACGAGCGTGAGCTGTCTGTGCTGGAACATCTGGTAGGAGAGAGGTGTAGGCCATGTGGACGTAGGCCAGCTACACCACCTAGTGCAGGTCAATGTGAATGTGCCACCTCACATGCCCGCTCCCATAGTGCCGGTAGCAGTAGCAGTGCAGCTGGTGTTGCGCTGTCCACACCAGGACACAGCAGGCCATGTGGACATGGCCCTGGACATTCCCAGTGGGGACATGGTTAAAGTGGACATGTGTCATCAGACAGTGGCCAATCTGTACCTCCACCTGGTAGTGCCCGTGCAACCCCTGGCAGGCACAGGTCACGTGACCATGGGCCGGACACAGTGAACTGTAAATCCTGGTCTGTACAATCTGGAGCTGTCAATAATACCCCTGTGTAGGCCTGACAAAAGGCAGAACTGTGTGCACACATACACGCACACAGCAAAAACATCTGTAGGGCACTGCAACACCCACATGCATAATGACCACACATGTCCAATCAGATCACCAGCCCTTACCCATACACATGATATCATCCCCTGATGCAGCCTATGCCCCTGGCAATCATTATCACCCTGTGTATATGATGATGCATGTGCCGCATCCGTGTCATCCACACCATCGGTGCAGGGACATGCTCATATGGTCTGATGCACAGGGTGAACAGAATAGTGAGATAAGTGTATATTACATTAGTTGTGTACTGTTGACATGCACCAGACATGCCATGTAGTACAGGTTTATAATGCATTGTTATATGTTCACAGTATGTGTCTTGGTAACAACAGTAACAGCATGTTGGTAATTATGCCCTGCTTTCCTCCTTAAGGTCTATTTGCATGTGCCATTATGTTACAGTGTTTGCAGTTGGAGTGCATTGTTGTATGTTCACAGTATGTGTCTTGGTAACAACAGTAACAGCATGTTGGTAATGATGTCCTGCTTCCCTCCTTAAGGTCTACTTGCATGTGCCAATAAGTAGCAGTGTTTGCAGTTTCACATGTGTAAATGTGGAGTACTCACAGGCATGTATGGCAATACCAGCATGCTATACGTAGCCTCAACTTCACCGTTATAAAGGATACCATACCACAGATGTCCAGACATCTACTGATCCAGAAGCATGTGGGCTGTTTAATAGGCTACAGTGGCTAGAGACATGACATCCATACCAGGTCACATCACAGGTATGGTGACATGGTGCGGGGGGTTTACACAGCGGTCTGGCCGATGATAACATTAGAGGCCACTTGATAGCATGAGGCCTCACTGTGTAGCAGTAATACACTGTCACATTACAGGATGAGAACACACACAGACATACACAGAAACACACAGTAACATGCCCACTCTCATGGAGTCAACAACACTATAACGCACACTCGATAGTGTTGAGGTGAGGACCCCTGCCTATGTGGTAATCACCCTCACAGTACTGTGCACCCACATGACATGACACAGAGAATGAACATGTACAGGTAGCCAGTAAGGCTGAGACCGATGGCATCAACAGGGTAGTAGACTGCATCACCATGAGGGGTTAGGGATCCTGTCTGTTCTGTATGGTAGCATACACCCTCACTCCATGCATCAGACAGGCATACATACATACACACACACACACACACACACACACACACACACACACACACACGCACACACTGTGGAGTCCAAAAATGTCATTCATATACAGATAGCTGACATGTGTGTGATACACACACCACCCCTGCCTACGTCATGATTTCTACATTGCAGTATGTACAGATCTCTACAACAGTGTACAGGGGTGTGTAACAGTTAGGATGTATTCCCCACCATACGTGGCATATATGGTCACACAAGCAAACACACATGGCCGTACTGTGAATCATACACCTGCTATATGATGATACGTCTAACAGACATGCAGCAGTATTGGCCGCATTATGTGTACCAACACTACCTTCAGCAATTGTGCTGCTATATGCACATGGGAGGATGTAAGTGTTACAGGTGTCAAGTGATTTACAGTCAGTAACACCCTGACCGCTGTGTAGGTTGTATGTCTTCACCTTCACGTAACAGTAACATAGCGTACTGTTTGCACATGTAATGGTAGGATGGCTTGTGACACACCTGTGAGCCGTCTTCAGCAAACATCCATCTGCAAAGCTGGATCACCACGTTATGTACACACATCCATCCATACCTGATGTACATCCTAACGTACTGTCAGTATTTCACCATATACAGGTGTCAATGATGGGGCTGCATTGCAACTGCATGTTGTAGTTAGGCACAGATGAATGACATACATCAGCTACTGCACATGCATGGTAGCTGCATGGACACCACTACATGTACATGTGTGTTTGTCCTACATTCCTGTCATGTAGCCATGTTTGTATGCATTGCAATTGGTGGACATGTGTGATGACATACATAACACATGGACTGTTGTATGATATGATGGTTGTCATGGGTAACTAGTACAGAGGGAATGATTGCTACCTTATGTACTGTTAGCATTCAACAGTCATGGACCTACCTTCCATGTGCATGCGTGTGATTGATGTAGCCACTTGTCTGCACGGAGGACAGCAAAAGCTATGCTATGTACATATGTGTTGTGTGTGTGTGGGCCATGTACATATCCACTGCGATTACATGTATGTCATATCCAAACATGAGTGTTCTTTGGTGTACAGCGACAGTCATCTGTTACAGCTGTGTAAGACCCAGGGCCCCTTTTCTGTGTAGAGCCGACCTGGTTATGAACAGTGGTATCATTGCATTGCATAACACATGATGGAACCCTGTCAGTACATGTGTAGTCTGCACAGTTGCTGTAGACCTATGTACAGTCCACTGGTCATGAGTCACATGGTGTTGTAGTAATGTATAGATGTGTGTTGCTGGTCCAAGGACATGGTGATGTCTGAGGGCTACATAGTAGAATGTGACATTTACCACTGTGATCTGCACCTGAGACATCTGTGATGGCTTTTGAGTGTGTACTGGCCAGTACATGTAAGTGGCCTTCATGTACGTGGGGACACTAACACCAAACTGTGCCCTTCCGAGTTTAGAATCCATGTGCATGCAAGACAGCCCTTCGCTACTACTAAGTGTGTGAGCGTGCCCAGTACGCCGTTGTGTAGATGGACACACAGTACATCCCAAACTGTGCCCTTCTGTGTTTAGAATCCATGTGCATGCAAGTTAGCCCTTCGTTACTACTAAGTGTGTGAGCATGCCCAGTACACCATTGTGTAGTTGGACACACAGTACATTCCAAATGGATGTGTGCTACTAAGTGTGTGAGCATGCCCAGTGACACCTTGTGTCAGTTATGTGCCTCTGTGTATGGGCATGACCATTGAAATCCTGTATAGTGATAGTGGTCATCCAGGCAACAGATGTCCATACCCCACGTCAGGATGGATTCCTACATTGAACACACTGATTGACTGTCTTGAAGGGTGTACTGTCTGGGGCGCATCTCATATCTATGTAGTGTTGTAATAGTGCTCTGTAGATAGGCGGTTGTCCCGCTCACACCACTGCCATGTGTTTGTCTACGTCTACCTTGGGACAGTAATATGCTTTTAGACTGCTCACTCTCTATACATTCCCTATCGGCGTCTTTGCCTTTGCGGATGATGTCATCCACCTAGAGGTATGCCTCTGGGAGTGCTGTGTTCCAGTAATCTCGGTAACGAGTTCTGTACCTGCGTAATGCTGTAGTGTGATAAGGTAGTTAGGTGTATGTTGGACTCCCAGCCCTGCCAACTGTGTGTGTGTCTGTTTCCAACTGCCTGGAGACAGAGTAATGCTTTTAGATGGCTCACTCCCCATACATTCCCTATCAGTGTCTTTGCCTTTGCATATGATGTCATCCACCTAGAAGTATGCTTCTGGGAGAGCTGTGTTCCAGTAATCTCAGTAGCATGTTCTGTAACGGCATAGTGTTGTAGTGTGATAAGGTAGTTAGGTATATGGTCAACTCCCAGCCCTGCCAACTGTGTGTGTGTGTGTGTTTCCAGCTGCCTGAGGACAGAGTAATGCTTTTAGATGGTTCAGTCCCCATACATTCCCTATTGGCGTCTTTGCCTTTACGGATGATGTCATCCACCTAGAAGTAAGCCTCTGGGAGTGCTGTGTTCCAGTAATCTTGGTAGCACGTTATGTAACTGCGTAATGCTGTAGTGTGATAAGGTAGTTAGGTGTATGCTTGACTCCCAGTCCTGCCAACTGTGTGTGTGTGTGGGTCTGTGTGTGTGTTTCCAGTTGCCTGGGGACAGAGTATTGCTTTTAAATGGCTCACTCCCCATACATTCCCTATCGGCATCTTTGCCTTTGCGGAGGATGTCATCCACCTAGAAGTATGCCTCAGGGAGTGCTGTGTTCCAGTAATCTCGGTAGCATGTTCTGTTACTGCATAATGCTGTAGTGTGGTAGACTAGACAGGTAGGTGCTCGATTCCAAAGCATGGCAGGTGTGTGTGTTTGGCAGTTATACTGTATGTGTTGGTATATGTGGGTTGTTAGCTGTGGGATGTGTTCGGTTTGTTTTGTTGCTGACCTATATAGTGTCCACAGCCCGCATATTCTACCAAGACACTGGGTTGTCAACACATACATTCACCAATAGGTCTGGTGAGTAAATTTCAGCAGCTCTACTCTTACCCTTGATACGGTCTGACCTGTGTGATGCAACAAAACCCACGTGCCTTGATAGTAACAACACTACATGATGCAGGTGGCACATGTAGTTTCATTTTCATTCCTGTCTAATGCTTTGCTGTCATGTGGTCCGCTATTGTGATATAAATGCAATATTTACATATGTGTGTACATGTATATGTGTGTGTGTGTGTATATATATATATATATATATATATATATATATATATATATATATATATATATATATATACATGTCCATGTATATATGTATACAAATAATATATATGATATATGTAGATATAGAGAGAAAGACATAGATGTGAACATATATGTCTGGGGACATCAGCACTATTGAATGTTTGTGCCGGATGATCTGTACGTGATAACCTGGGATCTATGTACATCTGCCATGGTGTAGTGGTAATGCACATCATCTGTAGTGTGCAGGGTCATAGGTTGTAGTCTTGTAGACAATGGTTATTTTGTTGCTGGGAAGACCATGGGACATCAAATATGGTGATAGTAAGGCACCTGTTGCCAGTTGTGTACAGATCTGAGCGACATTGAGCAGTGGTTATTAATTTGGAGGTTAGGTATGGGTCATATAACTATTTATTAGAAGACTATACTATGCAGATGAGGTTGACAATAGTGTATCCCATTTATCACCAGGGTGTGATGCAGGTCCCTGGAGTGTTTGTGTTTAGTCAGCCTGGTGCAGGGCTCGAATATAGTTGACAGCAATGGAGGGGGGTCAGGCATACTGTATGTACATTGCAGAACTGTGCCTCGGGAGTGCTCCTGCTTTAGCACGCCTAAGCTAGGGGTGTGTCTATACCTGCCTGGTGACATTGGGAGGGATGACAGCAGTGGTGCGGTAGTCAGGGTGTACAGGCTGCACAAACAGGTGTTGATCAGCACAATCAGCAGATGACATTGCCATCCCACACCTGAACAGTACGGTAATGTGAGCAAGCAGCATACACACAGGTTTCTTCCGCACTCTACACCAACGGTGTATACCTGCTGGGACATTTCACAACACAGTCCAACCAAATGAGAAGGGCTGCAGCAGGCAACATATACCAACATGTGCAGGAGGCTGGGGCAGTGAGGATGTGCATGCTGCAGAACAACCCTTACTAGGGTGACATAAGACTTTATAGACCCAGGGTGACTTACCAGGGGCTACATGGGCTGGGGATGGTGGAGCACTATGGGGTGGCAGAGACCTTCTACAGTGGCTTGTTGACCTGTGCCTGCCACACCTGACACATCAAACAGGTGGAGGGAAACCCAACACAGTGGATACCACGGTATGTGTTGGCCTAAGTGTACTAGCCACAGGTACCTCACACAGCAGAACTGGGGATATCATGGGTATCTCACGGGCATCTGCAACCAGAGTATTGCACCAGTTCACAAACACCATGTCAACACATGCTAGTGGGCACGTACATGTCCTCAACACACGTGATTAGTAGATCAGCAATATGCATCAGTTCAACCACATGGATGATTACACTGGCGTACTGGGTGCTATAGCCTGCACACACATACACATCGAAGCACTACCCAGTGAGCGGGGTAGGGCCTACTGTCACTGCAGGGGCATACCCTCCAACAGCTAGGCCATATGTGATGGCCAGGGCATGAGATTGAATGTGTGTGCTATCTGCCCTGGAAGCTATGATGATTCCGATATATGGCTTCTGACACAGCTGTACCACACCAATGCCAATATGGACATCCCCTACAGTCTCCTATTGGGGGATCCTGGGCAAACACTGGTGTCATGGCTGATGACACCCATCAGCAATGCACACACACCTGAACACTCACACCATAATGAGGTGGATGCACAGGCAAGACATATAATTGTGCATGTGTTTGGGATGCTCAGTTCATGGTTCTGGTATCCAGACACATCCGGTGGAGCCCTGCAATATTCTCTAGCTACATGCATACAGGTTGTTATGGTATTTGCTATGCTACACAATCTTATCCTGCAGTAACAGTTGCATCAGGAACTGCATGGGGCAGGGCCACACAGCCCAACACCACTGCCAAGGCCTGTACAGGCACAGTGTGACTTGGAAAAAGAACTACCTGAGCAGGGCACAGTCGTCGAAAGCCCATGCTCAGTATGACCTGCCCTTGGCAAAGAGGCAACACAAGACATATGCACTGACACAGTAAGTACCCACGGATTTCCCTTCTTTGACCCATACACAGTACAATGGATGCCAAACATGACACTACCTGTGCTCGGCCATGTATAGGAGGTGCACTGTGTGCTTCTGACATAGGCAGCCCTCCAGCACTGTCCTCAGGTCCAGAACACACCCAGGGTACGTCTATTGACCTAACAATTGGCAGTTGTATTAGAATGTGTATTTACCCATTGCTATGGTATGTATGTGAGCATACAAATGACTGTGGTGGCCGAATGTTAGGGCAGCAGGCAGTACACATCCATAGTGGCACCATGACCTCTGTAGCACATATGGGGGTCACAAGGGTAGCCAGTAGAACACAGGCTGTCCTAACCCACTGCAGATTATGGGCTGACCATCAAGTGTGTCCGTACAGCCCACTCACATTCCATGCAGCTGGACAGATGTGGACCAATACAGACAAATGATATACAATAGCCTATGGATATGCCCAATGAATGATCCCAACCCCCTAAGACACACACAGACTACAGCAGGCCAGGCAGTTTGATGTAGGTTGTGTAAGCTAGGACGTCCAACACCATTGTGCTGGCATTTAAAGCTGGGAACTGACGTACACTGGTATTCCTCAAACCAGCAATTTAGGTAGGTCCACACACTGACATGGAGTACCTGGCATACCAGTACAGTAGCAGCAGATGTGTACAACTGTCAGCTGTGCCCCCCCGTCCAGCCTACACATGTGAGAGTCATGTGCTCCACCCATGGTGCTGTGTAGGACTGTGGTTGTGGTTGGATGTCCCCCCATGCTATGCAGACATGTAGCAACTGTCAATGCCACGTGACCATTAGCTACCCTGCAGACACAGCATGGCTCCTGTCTGTGTAGAACGGAGGGGTCAGCAACACAATACTATCTGGACATGTGACACATGCGATACAGTTGACCATACTTGGCATGCTCACACACATGACAGTATGACGGTAATGTCGGTCGACAATATGCATAACAGTCATACTGGGCATGCTCACACACTGAAACACAGGATGGCCAGTCATGCACACACCAGTGGTCCGGACATATCTGCCAGTGCATTGCTATACTGTTGGATGACTGCACTGTATGGTGTGTGTGTGGTCTATTGTCTGTACATATGCCATGGTCTATTGTTAATTCACATGAGCTATGTGCGCAGGGTACTGCTACCAACACATGAATAGGGTGGTTCTTTGTTTGCGGACAGACCGACTCCTTTGGATACGGACTGGATAAGGCACATTCCAGCAGGTGGGAGCAGTTGTGCGTGGGTTTGCACAGTGTTAAGCACTGCTGACCTCTGGTCACAGCACCTTATACCCATTTAGACTCCACATTTCTTTGACAGTGCACTACTGGCATACTGGTAGACAAACACGCTTACAGCCGCTCGCTCACCGACATTTCTGCTTACATTTGTCACTCACGCTGGGTGTGTGCAATTCCTTGGGATGCGTATTACATCAGACTACATGACTATAGTATCGGGTATGTGTAACCATTTGGCAATGGCAGGGGTTTGACTGTACGGACTCGGCGGCCTGTCCAGTGACATAATCATATATGCGTGTTCCTCATACGATCTGCTCCCATCTGCCTGTTACATGGGAACCGATACTCTGCAATGCTGACATATGAATATGATTTTGTTAACACAGCTGTCTGCTGAGTCATGCTACCGCATACCTATTGTACATTTTCCACCTTTCAGATTGCATGACGGGAGACTGTAGGAGTGACACCTTTCCCACTTTGCATGGGACAGTCCCTCATTAGGCATATCTCATGTGCCAATACCAGACCTCTCCACCAATCGGGGACACATTTCTACAGAATCAGGGACAGGTCAAGAAAAAATCAGGGACAATCAGGGACACTATTACAAAAGTAGTGCTATTAACTTGAAACATTGACAGAATCAGAGCATATGAATTAATACACATTTTCTGAAGTAAAAGAGGTTTATAACTCTTACTTATTGTCATTAGTTATTAAGTGTAATTCACCACCTTTCCTTCAAAAGTCACTAATTTTAGGAAGGATTAAGAGGGACAGAGTTAAACTTTCAGTCAAACTCAGGGACGTACCTGAAAATCAGGGACAGTTGAGAGGTATGGACAATACTCCAGCGATTGCAACTGTCCTGATTAGGATACATTCTCATGTTGTACGTGTCTGTACTGGTTGCTTGTTTCAGGTCTTGTATACCTGACACGTCGATATGTTATATGTAGTACCATAAGCAACTTTACTGCTGCTAGACTACGCTTTGATTTGTGCCGATATGTATATTTCTGTACTATGCATGGCTGTAGGTATGTTCTGCCCTGGTATGTCTGACATTTCTACAGAGCAGGTTCCACTTTGGCCATTCAGAATGGTGGCAGTCGTATAGATCCTATATGTAGAGCTATCACATGTGTCAAGGCAACACATACCCACAGCCAGTAGTAAACTGACGACTTCCACAATTTGCATACATTAAGGTTATTCTTGTAGCATTATAATTGATAATACTGTTTCCTATTACATGTAGCTGTTTTGATGCGGGTTACAAGTGTAGGTGGTCGCAACATGTACTACATTCTGTCTGTTTACAATGTTGACGTAGCTCTTCAACGATGTTATGGCCACTGGTATAACCCTGCCTCTGGTGTGAAGAGCGGTGCTCTACTCACACTTGTGCAGCTTTATCTGACAAATGCTGTGAGCACTTTATAATTCCTTACTTGCTCTAGATTCCCTTCACAACCCTTATGTTTGCTTTCGACTTTTGGCATTCATAGGTTCATAGGTAGGTACTAGGCTATTGGCCCTAGGGCCTATATAAGCCTAGCCAAAGGTACCTTGGCTTTCGCCACCCAAGAAAATTATTTTCCTGTGCCACTGTCGAGCAGAGCCAGAGAAGTGATCCCCAGGGTGAATTTCCTATCTCCCATCCAATCATTAAGATTTTTCTTGAAGAGTGCTAATGAGGAGCTTTGTTTGATATAGATAGGTAGTTTCTTCCAGAGTATGGGAAGTCTCTGGGACAGGAATCTATCCCTCCAGCATGTTGTGTTTATTGTGGTGACAAGGTTTAGGTCCCTAGAGTGTGTAGTTCGTAGGGATTGGGATTTCTTTAAGTGGAGCATGTCTAAAAGCTCTGGGTTTGACATAGCTTTGTGTGTTAGGCAGAGATCACCTCTGAATAGGTGATATGCAATGGAGTAAAGCTGTAGTTTTTTGAGACGGTCTGCATAGGTCATCTCTTTGAGGCCGGTAATCCTCTTTGTGAGGTATTTCTGTGGCCTTTCCAGTTGTTGTAGATGTCTTGTGAGGTACATACCAAAAGGGGCATTGTACTCTATAATGGGTCTAATGAGTGACGAGTAGAGGGGAACAATGACCTCTTTTTTCCTGGATGAGAAACCTTTTGTGATGAGGTGTGCCACATAGAAGGATTTCCAGACTACTGTGGCAATGTGATTATCAAAGGAGAGACTACTGTCCACCTATGTCCCAAGGTCTCTTATCACACTTTCGGTGTTAAGTAGACTACCACCTATGTGGTAGTTCATGGGTACTGAGTTTTTACCAAAAGGAATGACAATGCACTTTTTGGCATTGAGCTTGAGGCCATGGCTTTGACATCAGGCATCTGTCTCAGCAAGGCCCTTTTGTAGGATGTCCACATCTTTTGGAGTTTTGATTATGGCTCCTAATTTGCAGTCATCTGTGAACTTCATTAGCCAAAGACCTTCTGTGTTGGCCTGTACTTCAGAGAAGTAGATACCAAATAGGGGAGGACCCAGGACTGAACCCTGTGGTACTCCACTTGTCACTGGTCTGAAGCTGGATTTGGAGTCTGCTACTTTCACAGTGTGGGTTCTGTCAGTGAGCCAGTTGTCAACCCATCTTGTGACATAGGGATTTATACCTAGTTTAGTGAGTTTATCTATAATTCCAAAGTAGGGGATGGTGTCAAAAGCTTGGCGAGATCTAGATAGGCTGTGTGAATCACCTTACCCTCATCTACGGCTTTGGTGACTGCTTCAAAGAAGTCTATAAGGTTTAGGAGACATGATCTGCCTTTTACAAACCCGAACTGGGTGGGGTCCTGAGTTTGGAGATTACCAATGCCATTGTTTATAAATTCCATGATGATACGCTCCATAGCCTTGCAGACCAGGCTCGTTAGGCTAATGGGGTGGTAGTTTCTGGGGTCTGTGGTGGCTCCCCCTTTATGGAGTGGGATAACTGTCACTGTACACCATTCAGTGGGCACATAGCCTGAGGTGCAGCTATGATTGAACATGATACTTAGGTGGGGTGCCAGTTCATTCTGTAGTTCATGTAGAACACAGCCTGGGATGTCGTCAGGTCCCATGAATGCTGTGTTCTTGGCTTTGGATAGTGTGTTTTTTACCTGTGCAGCCATGCATTCTTCTGGTATAGAGATGGGCCCTTTAGGGGATGACAGAGGGGTAAAGTTAGCACTGAACCTATCTGCCAGGATGTTGGCAATATCCATTGGTTCTGTATATTTAGTGCCGTTGTGCTTTAACTCAGAGCAGATCTGAGTGTTGCCATTGAGATTCTTGACATAGCTATAGAATGCTTTGTGGTTGTCTTTAGAGTCAGTGGCAATTTTGTTTTCATAACTAGCTTTAGAGGATTTTATGAGGGATCTCAGCTTCTTACTGAAGCTGACCAGGGAGTTTCTCCAATCATGGGATTTTACTTTTTTGCAACAGTTTCTTTCTTCTGTTGCGGAGTTTGTTTATGGCAGGGGACCACCAGATTGGCTTCCTTTTTTGGAGGATAGCATCTTGGTTCTGTTAGGGATTGCATGATCCATGCACTCATGTAAGTGCTTATAAAGTGCATTTGTGTAGGATTCAGCAGTCATAGCTCTATTGTCAGTCAGCATGGGTGTTGTGAAGTTTACCACTTCTGTCTTAAGAAGTGTGAAGTTGGCTTTGGAGAAATATTTTACTGTGGTTTCCCTAATGAGGGGTGGGGGTGAGATGTGGATGTCTAGGGTGATTAGCTTATGTTCGGATCTGACCAATGAGGAATTGACCTCTGGTGTGGAGCACCGGTTGCCCATGTTGGTAATATCCAGGTCTAGGATATTGCTGCCCCTGGTGGGGGTGTGGATAAGTTGATCCATGGCATTGGAATTTATGAATTCCAGAAAACGTTGAGCACAAGATTTGGTACATGAGTAGTTTTCCCAGTTAATGGTAGGGTAGTTGAAATCGCCCATTATTAGGGTGTTAGGTTGTACCCTAATATTTTCCAGTGTATTAAGAAATGAGGAGTGGGAATCCTGGGCCATGGTGGGGGATCTGTAGCAAGCTATAATTTGGATTGCGGTCTTGCCCAGAGTTAGTTGCACTTGGATAATCTCGGATGCATTATGCTGAGCAACTAGCCTGGAGGTGTGGATATCCTTAATGAATAAGGACACGCCTCCGCCTTTAGTGTTTCGGTACAGGTTAGGTGGCCGAAAGGTGTGGTATGAATTATAGCCTGGTAATGCAGGGGTACCCTCTGGAGTCTTGAACCAGGTCTCTGTCACTGCACAGATGTCGATGTTCTACATTTTAAGGAGTGCCTCGAGAGAGTGCATTTTGAGGTTTAGACTTCTCGCATTGAGTAGCAATACCAAAAAACATGATGACCACAAATCCACCATGAAATATTCAAAAAACACACCGGCAGAAGAAATAGTCAAAGTAAGGTGAGATAGGAGAAATAGTTTTAATCCATTACATACATCCGTCCTGGTACCTCGGCAATTCACCTTCAATGGAACAAATATCCTAGCAAACACATTCTCTTTTTATATACTTATCAATCAAACAATGAATTGTTTCATTATCTTATTAACCCTATAATTGCACTTAAAATACCATTCAATACATTCAATAAAGCACTATATATAAGATAATACATTTTATATACTTTTTTTAAATAAGCTGACTTTATGAAAAATTATATAAATTACATAATGACTCATGTTACTTTTTATAACTTATTCAATACTATATAAACATTTCTTATATTAAATATTAAATTGTACACAAAAAAAATTAAATAAATATATATGACATAGAAATGCAAATTTTTTTTTTTAAATACAATCAAATATCATTAAGATTCAAAACTTACACCACAACTATATGTTATGTATACTCACTATCTAAATTCATCCCCATGGGAAATAGTGTATGGTACCCCAAAATCATTCTATGCTCTAACCTATTTAATGCAGTTTTAAAATCTCCTGCATAAAAATGAGGTCTAGCCAATACACTAAATACAAAACCCTCTATGCTACCATTATGTATATTAATAAAATGAGTGGCTACTGGACTGTCCATGTTTCCCCTCCTAATATCCCCTAAATGCTCCAAAATATGCACCTTAACCTTCCTGGTGGTCTGTCTGATGTACCATAACGGCGTGATACAATCAAACCCCAAAATGTATACCACTCCTGATGACATGCAATCAAACTTTTCAAATGCTAAATATTTCTTCCCATTTATTTTCATCCCATGCATGTTTTTTATCTTGTCACAAACCAAACAGTGGCCACGATGCATGCCAACATTTATGTTAGTAGAAAGTTGCAATTTTCTATTTAACAACTCTTTTAAATTGTAATACCTGTTATATGAGAAAGTAATATGCCTTGGAAACAGATGACCAACATTTAGATCATCGCATACAACATGCCACAATTCTCTAATGATTTTTTCAACTACATTTGAAAATTCTCACCTTAATTTGACTGTTTCTTCTGCTGGTGTGTTTTTTGAGTAGCAATACCCTCAGATTCTTTTTTCCTGTACCTGTTAGGGTGGTGAATTTGTCATTTGAACCTTGCCTAAAAAAGGCACTATAGGGGTGGCTAGAGCCTTAGCCAGTATCTGGAATCCCAGGGGCAACAGGTGCAGGCCATCTCTGGCAAAGCATCGTGGCTTGTCGATCAGTTCATCCCAGGCAGACAGATACTGGATCCCCTTAGAATGACACCAGAAGCTTAGCCAATTGTTGAAGTCAATCATTTTGTCCTTGTACTGTGGTATCATTCTGGGTGATGGCAGGATGCTACTCAGGGCTAGGGTCATACCTGCCTGGGCTACAAGATTGGACAGCTCCTTCATGTCCCTTTTCATGTAGTCTAAGGAGATACATCTCAGGTCATTCACACCAACATGGACAATGACAGAGTCATATTTGTACTTGTTGTGGAGTGACCTGAGTGCATGTGTTATGTGGCGGATCCTGGCACCCGACAGGCAGCTGATAGTAACTTTCTCCTTGTTTAGCCTGGTGAGTGGAACATCAGTGTGCCTCACTATAGAGTCACCTATGACTAGAGTGTTGGGTACGTTGTTATGCCTTATGGGCTGTGGTTGAGTGACACACTGAGTTTGTGGGCTATGTGTCATTTGGGTTGTTTTGGGGGCTGGAGGTTGCTTGTGTTTCTGCTTTGGTGGTTCCTGTTGCTTGGGCAGGTTTTTACTGAGAGTCTCCGTGAATGTAGGTGTGTGTTTTGTGTTTCTATGTGTGTGTTTTGGTGGTGTAGGTTTTGAGGGACTATGTGTTGAGTGTGGTGTGGTGCAAGTGTTTACCTTCTCCTCTTGACTGTCTAGTCCAGTCTTGGGTGAAGAGAGCTTTGCTTCCAGTTTGGCTATATAAGTGCATTTCTCACAGGTTGTAGTGTTGGGTGGTAGGAGGAGAGGGTTGTCTGTGTACATGAGGCAATTACTGCATTGTCCCAAGATGCCCAGATTCATCAGGTAGACAGGAGAAAACACCAGGGGCTGACCCTTAGACATGCCTGGATAGGTGCTTGTTTGTTAAGTACTAGAAATGGTTTTCCTCTAGACAGTGAGGAAAGTTGAGTGTTTTAGTAATTTGTAGCTTATTAAGTACTTACAATAAGTTCTGAACAAGTGCTGAAACAAAAAACTGGCTAGTTCTAAGTAACAAAATTAAGCTAGAAACCTTAAACAGCTAAAGGAGCCTCTAGAAAAAAGAATTTAACTGCAACAAGTTATCAGAAACAAACAACCCAACAGATCCTTAATAAAAGTGGACAATTTCCAGTTAATACCTCAGACACAGTGAAACTAGCTAGAAAAATACACAGTACACAAAGTGCTATAAATAACAAAGAAATAAAGAACAAAATAAGCAAAAAACAGGATACTTAATGTTATATATTATAGTTCCGAGTTTGCTCAGTGTCCTTTCTTCGATTAGCTCAGTGTGAAATGGCAGAAACACTCACAACTTAACTTCTTAGGTAACAGAAAGTTGAAACCTGAGACAGCTTTTAAGAAAGAAATCTCAAAAGAACCAATGAGGTGCTTAGTCTAAGCTGTAGTCCAGGTGACCTTAGTCAGCCAATGACCTCAAACAATTCTCTCTCACTGAAATGCCTGATGGCTTTGGCTAAATCAAGATGTCCCTGTATATCCTATATTCATTACGTATCTATATATATATATATATATATATATATATATATATAGAGAGAGAGAGAGAGATGTGTGTGTGTGTGTGTGTGTATATATATATATATATATATATATATATATATATATATATATATATATATATATATAGATAGATATATAATTGCATATTTCTGTTATGTCTGTGGATATTTATCTATACACACATCTATTTATCTATATAGGTTCATAGGTTCATAGGTTGGTACTAGGCTATCGGCCCTAGGGCCTATGCAAGCCTAGCCATAACAATTCCCTGGATATTTCTTCCCACAATATTTATTTCTCCAGGCCCCTGTCTAGCAGGGTGACTGACATGATCCCCGGGGTGAATTTCCTATCTCCCATCCAATAATCAAGGTTCTTTTTGAAGAGGGCCAAAGAGGCGCTCTGCTTGATATGTATAGGCAGTCTATTCCAGAGTATGGGGAGTCTCTGGGTCAGGAACTTATCCCTCCAGCATGTTTTGTTCATTGTGATGACAAGGTTTAGATCCCTGGAGTGTGTGTCTCTGAGGGATTGGGATTTCTTTAAGTGGAGCATGTCCAACAGCTCAGGGTTTGACATGGGGGGTTTCCATATGTTTCCCTTCCCATTTGACTATTTCATTCATTTATAGATACAATGAATATTATTCTGGACATCAGTTATAAATTCACTACAGGTATGCAATAGTCCTGTCAACATATCTGACAGTTGGTTGGTGTACTTATGTGTATGGACCTCTGTAATACTCGGGGACTCATTTCTACAGTGACAGGGACAATCATGGACACTTCTACCATATTAGTACTATTAACTTGGAACGTGTTGACAGATTCGTAATACTACTAATTTTCTGCAGTTGAATGCATCTATTACTCTTCATTGTTGTAAGTAGTCATTCTCATTCAACACCTTTCCTCCAAAGGTCACTGGCTTTGTGAGTGGTTAAGAGGCTGGCCAGTTATTGTGCGAACGCTCTGACCATTGGTAGCGTTGACATTATCATATGTACAGGTTGGGATATATTCTGGAGACTAGGGTTGCCACCTTTTCAAATGGCCAAGATGGGACATTTTCGGAACACAAATCAGATTTTACAGGCCAACACATACCCATGGTCAGTACAAAGGATAGAACTTTACTTTTTTGCCTAAATAAAAGCTTATTCTTGTAGCAGTTTAGTTGCTTCTTCTGTTTCTTGTAACATTTAGGTATTTTAGATACAGAAATAATTATTTTATGCAACTATTGCTTAACATATGGGACATAATCATGTCCTACAATCTCAGGACATTTGCCATTTTTAATATTTTTTGTCAGGACACAACTGCCCAAAGAGGGACTGTCCCACACAAAGTGGGACAGGTGGTAACCCTACTGGGGACACCAGATTGTTTAGGCCAACACATAGCCACAGTCAGTGCAGGTTTAGAACATTCATTAGTTTCCTAGCTGTGAGCCTATACCTTTAGCACTTTTGTTGTTTGCCTGTTTTCTTGTACGAATTACATTTATTCTATCCTGACATGACCGCTTTAGGCAACTGTTACATGCAGTATGGTACATAGTTATTTCCTACAATCACAGGACATTTGGCATTGTATCATTGTTGGTCAGGTCACACCTACACACACATTAATTGTCCCACACACAGTGGATCAGGGGGTATCCTGTTTACGTCAGTGCCTTCATCACCCTTATACCATGTGCCACTATGCGAATGTGTGCAATATATTCTCTCGCTTATTCGTGTCAGGACCCGTGCATCATGGGCAGGTGTTTGATCCTGGGTAGTAGGTTCTGCATGACCATCTAGGGCTGGACAGTCTCGTGCACCACTAGTGCACATTCCAGCTTGTGTCCAGATGTCTACAGGACTGGACATCGTGTCATGATACCCATTCTAATGTTTACACAGGTTACTTATCCCATGAGGGATATCCAAAAATTTAACAAGACAGATAATAACAAGACCGATACCGACCATTCTGGCGTTATGAAAATGTGCTGGGGGTTTTACATGCAGGGGATACATAGTTTGCAATCCTGAAACTGCCTAGGGTGACACTACCTACTACATATGCGTAGTGGTCACTATGTGTAGATGTGGCTGTGCCAAACTAGTAGGCCAAGTATGGCTGGATTTGGTGGACGTTCAGGTATGGGGGCGGGTTGTGTGCTGTGGAGGGGATGCTGGGTAGTCCATTATGCATCCAGGTGTGTTGCATTTGATATGGCCACTTCCATCAGGACCAATCTGTGGGTGTGTGCTGGTGACATTTCTGTACATTTGTATCGCACATTTTAATATTCATATGTTTGTGGGATTGTGTTCTACAGTACGGCCTGTATGGTTGTATTGCAGATGTGTATACATGTTTTTGTGTTCCTTTCTGCTTCACCAGCTGCTCCCTCATACACCTCCAGTTCACCTATTCTGCATACGACACAGTCTTGCCTTTGAGGATTATACCATTACCCACCCCTCCACACACACATATTCCTGACACTCCATCCATCACTGTTTTGGTTGATGGCCCATGACATGGTCAAGGTAACACATTGCATACCCTACATATGTCAGGTACCTGTATGGTTGTGTGGATTACCCTGCCATGTTTGACCTTCCACATGCTATACCTCACGCACATAGGTACACGCCCATACTTAACTTTTATGACATGGTTGGTATACCCGGGTAATACCCGTTCAACTGTGACACATCCTGACAAGTTCGGCTTGGACCGCAGATGTGCGGATCTTGGCCGACTGTTCTAATCATTGGTAGGATACCACCTTTTCCTATGTCCAGGATGGGATATATTCTGGAAACGTATCCAATTGTACTGGACAACACTTACCCACAGTCAATGCTACGGATAATACTGTTCCTTTCAGCCTACATGTTGCCTTACTGTTGTAGCAGTTTATATGCTCCTTCTGTTTCGTTTACATGCTTATTTTATTTCCTGTCACATATGGTATGTTAAATACGGACATACCTATTGTATGTGACTATTTCATGCGTTGTGGGATAGAATTCGGTCATACAGTTGCTAGATATTTACATTTATCGTGTTTTTTGTTATGGACACATCTACCCAGCTGTGTACTCTCCCTCACAATATGGGTCAGCTGGTGATCCTGACCATTAGGCTGGATGTACCTATTGGCAGCGCGCTAACATATGATGCGTTTCACTTCCACTTGGTATAACTATCTACACTGCGTTGGACTACGGGCACACGGTTTTCAATGTCATTTGTTCGAGGGATAGGGACCCATTATTCCCTACCATGCATTTGTGTTTGCTTCTTCATTTTGTGTTCGCAGGAACTGTCTTGCATGCTTTGCATACATTTCAGTATCCATGGACACTGACAGATGTGATTACTATTGCTTGCAAATTGTTATATGCAAGCATTTTAGGTTGCACGTTGACAGCTGACATTTCCACGCCTCCGTGCGGCACTTCAACACGCCCTATGCACTCGCGCTCCTTTCCTAAGCACGTGGCTGTGGCGGCAGCGTGCCTTCATTAATATGCATTTGGTGCTACTGCGCCATCTTCATGCCACACAGTCGGCGCAAGCCTAACGCCGGCCTTGCGCCGAGCTTCATGAATCCCGGGGTTAGTCTTACTTTTTAGCTTTTTCTCTATCCTTTTAAGACACCCTAACTGGCTGTAATAGGAGTAGAAAAAGTAAATTAATTAAGCCAAGAGTCCTGGGGGCTCAGTAGCCAGCTATAAGTCATAGAGTTCCAGATGCTCTGAGGTGCATATTAGAGCTTTTTATATACAAACATTTTACTAGAATTGTATTTATTTTATTTGTTTATTTTACATTTGTTACCAGGAAAGTCTGACTGGGCATGGATCACATTTTCACCGGAGGTCCGGGGAGAAAAGCTTCACAAAGATTAGTACAGCAAATACAGTAAATACAGTACAGTAAATACATTATATACACAAATGCATAGCGATGGCAGTTTTATGATGCAGTTGAGCATTATTTGGTACATGCATATGAGTGAATCACTCGTTCTGCTTGTGCCAGGTTTGACTTTCACACCTTGAGGTTGTTTATATTAATTATGATGGTGATTATGTACTAAGGAAGCTTGCTATTGCTTTACTTCCCTTAACAGGTCCTGCTCATTATTTGGTCTGAGTTATGATTAATCATAGACAGAGTTTGGTTGATCTGTATCATATTACAAGAATGTTTCTTAGGGAGTGGCTGTTTCATTCAAGAACTAAGCAATTTTATTGAATTAGTAGAGTGTGTTAACAAATCATGATAGGTATTGAGTGAACCATTAGACAGCATTACATTGATGTAAGAATGATCTTATCTAGAACTGTGAGAGATCACTTTGATGTACAATACAGAAAACAGTTTGTTATATCTGTATGTATAACACAGTTAGAGACTGAGGCATATAGCTCAAGATGCTGTAGTTATTTAAAATATTAAAAATACAAAAAGCAGTGGTGCAAACCTATGATAACTGTATCTTCTGTTCTAGGTAAGATAAAAAGGATAAGGAAGCTTAGACTGACACACATATCATTAAGTATATGCTCTATATCGGTTTGGAGACTGACAATTTGGGATAGTGTTGAACAAATTATGCTAGGGAAAGGTCACAGCACTCAGATTTTCTCAAGTATTCAATGATATTGGTAATCTGAATGAGTTGTTATGATTTGCATAGGTGTATATTCATCATCTTTTATATGGATGAAATTTAGTGGCTTAGTGGGGCATTCAGCAATGTGTTATAATTAAATGCCTTGGAATAGGGTTGCTATAAATAGTCAAAGGTCAGTGCTTAGTGAATTAAAGTGTTAGTAAGGTATGTCATTTAGGTCCTCATTATTAACGTCAACAAAAGATGGGGTCAAAGGCAAGATTAAAATGTGTATATATATATATATATATATATATATATATATATATATATATATATATATATATATATATATATATATATATATATATATATATTTCCATGGATCTACTTTGATCCATCGAATGTACGTTTCAACAAAACATAAATTCCTGAATGCACTTGCGCAAAAGTGCATTTTGTCAAAAATGCACTTTTGTGGTAAAAAAACACAATAAAATAAATAAAAAAATAGGTAATACATGAAAACATGCAGTTTGCATGTAACCTTAGTTGCACATGAACGTTTACTGTTGATGTACAACTAATGAAACTATTGCTGACATCGTGGTACAGTGGGAAAAGGGAATATTCCCTTTTCCCTACTGTAGTGCAATCTCAGAGTGACAATAGTAAAGTGGGGGGTGGGGGGGTGCAGCGTGGCTTACCCCCCCCACATAATAACGTTTAGTGTGTGTGTGTGTTTTTTATTTAGGTTTTTTTGTATTTGTATTTTACGAAAGTGCGTTTTCGAACAAATGCTCTTTTGTGAAACTGTAGTAGTGAATTTACGCTTTGGTGAAATGTAAATTTGATGAATCGATAGGGATCCATGTATATATATATATATATATATATATATATATATATATATATATATAGATTCACTTCATAATCATGAAATACTGAAATATCGAATTTCAGTATTTTGAAACTATGAAACCAAATCCACAAAACACCGAAACTACAAAACCCTGAGCCCAAAACCACGAAATTCAAAACATCGAACAAACCGCATACATACACCACAACACCCACATCACAACATAAACAAACAAAAACTACACACATACACAACTCATACACACATAAGCAGGGGGGCTATGACCCCCACACCCCCCCTACTTATATATACTAACTCCGAGATCGCACAAACAGGAAACAAAAACAAACTCACACACGCACATTCGCCAGACCCTCACACACACATCAAACATATCAGCACACTCAAACACACTGTAACCCCCACTCAAATCCCTTACAAAACACTCACTTACCTGACAAAAAACCTAGATCCATACATGGCACTGCGCACCATAAACACATAATCCCGGACATCATGTAGTGTAAAGCCATAACCGTGAATTTGAGATATTCGAATTTGTGATTATGAACTTTCACTGTTTTAAACATTCGAGTTTATAGTGTTGAGATACTGAAATTCAACATTTTATTATCTCGATATTATAAACGTCTCCCATATATAAATATATAGAATAAATATGTAGATACATAGAAAGAGAGAGAGATAGACAGCAGAAAAATAAGTCTGGCATGTATAAACATGGGAAAAATTACACTATTTAGTTTTAATTAGTATTAGTTACTTATTAATTTTATTATTTTGGATTTTTGGATGCCTTTGTGTTTTGTAGATGGGAGGTAATCAGCAGGAGAACATTCTGAAGGATAACAGAATTTAGTTCTTAAGAGTTCTTAAATAGATGATTGTAAGTGATTTAGTTATTAGGCTTGCAGTGCAGAGGATCATTAAGGTGCCTAGTCCAAACTTCCAGTTGCACCAAGGTGCTTTCTGCTTAAGTGACTTGATCAAGGTCATACAGCAGATAAAGGAGGACTGATAGAACCAAACCCTGTAGTACTGGAATTACAGCTCACACCCTTAATCTTGTCTGCCATCTTCCCATGTTAATGGCTTCACAGGGATTGAACCAAGGACCTTTTTTGTATAAAGCAGATATGATGACCACTACACCACTAATATTGTTAACACTGAATGTATTGAGTTAAAATAATATGCAGTAGGATTGAATGTAGTCTCAGATTCTGAGTTTACATTTAAAAGTCTTGCACTATTTTACCATATTTTCTTGAGTTAATACAGACTAAAACTGCAATGAATGGAAAATACATTGTGGAAACTTCAGCCCATCAAATAGAAAATAGAAAACAAAACATTTTCTCACTCTATGCGAAAGGCATTGCCCCTTATATTCTCCTTATTTAAATGTACTAACTCCATGAATCTCTACACCAAAGATAGTAAATTAGTGCCAATGTACACACAGATGTCATGCCAACAGGTCCACTAAATGAGCTTCATATCAATGTTGTAAATCAGTCAATAAAAATCCACTGATTAGTCATTGGCGACAAGTTCATTACTTATTTATGTATTGACATTTTTTTACCAGGAAAGTCCAGCTGGGGACAGGTGCTCTTTTTCAGAGGATGCCCAGGGAGAAAAGCTCCAAGTTTTCATATTTAATGCAATCAGTATTTACAATAACAAATGTCATGCTGCAGTTTCATCTTATAATTAGCATACTCATATAACATAATTTGTACTGGTGTTCACAAATACTAGATTTATAAGCCTTGCACTGACACTTTACAGATAGAAGAGTGGTGTATAAGATAGGTAGGAATAATTTAAGAAATACAATATAGTGAGATGTTAGAGGAGATAAGCAAGTTTGAACATAAACACAGACGTAGAGATGGAATAATAATTTGGTTGTGCTGATTAGGAATAGGTTGAAGAAATGTGGTTGATTTATATGAATTCTGAAGTCAAGTAATAAGGATGTAATTTATTTATTTCAAGTTTGATGACTGGTGAAGTCCCTGGGCCCAGAGAGCCCATTTTCAGTGGAGGCCAGGGGAGAAAAGCTCCACAGTACAAAATACAGGTAAAGATACAGAAGTAAAACAAAACAGTGTCAATTACAAATATATATCTATGTCAAAGAAAAATATTTACATATACATGTAATGGCATCGTGTGTAGTAAATGAATTGTTGGGTTAGACAGGCAGCCAGGTGAAATGATTTTCATTTTTTAAGATGAAATTAATTTTATAGTGTGATGCATGAGACTGGCACTGGCTGATTGGTGGCTTAATAGTTTATTTTACTTTAGTGACTATATGAGCAGCAATAACTAAAGCCAAAAAGATGATGGAGACATGGCAATCATATTATATGATATTGTTTGACTGGATAGATGTAAATGAGATACAGTTGAAGTAGTAGGAAAGTTGCTGCAAATATCCGGGTCTATATTACAACGTCGAACTCACAGGAGTTTGAACATTGTAACATTGATCCCAAAAGTCCGAAATACGAAAATAGTGAAGCCATGGTACACTGATTGTTTTCCCAGGGAAAACAATCGGTGGGCCATTTTCAGGGCTTTGCTATTTCCTCCATTGTGGTGCGATCTCGGAGTTGGCATATTTAAGCAGGGGGGTGAAGCCCCCCCCCACTATAGTTTAAGTTTAAAGTGTAAGTGTTTTTTTTTTTTTTGTTTGTTTTTTTTTTTGTAATGGAACAGTGATTTCTTTCCCTGGGGAAAAAAATCGCTGTTCTGTGTTTTTGCAATTATTGCATTTCGAACTTCACAGTTCGATATTACAACGTTCAAACTCCTGTGAGTTCGACATTGTAATATAGACCCCAAATATACTGACATGGGATGGACTAGGACTTACAAGTGTACTGTCAGTAGAAGAGGTTTGTGTCTGGATTAACCAATGAAAAGAGCATCTTAAACGGTCCAAGTGAGCCTTGAAATGGAGAGATAGTTTTGTGGGATCTGCTGGAAGTATGCTGCTTCAGATAAGTCACTTTAACATGAATGAGAGTGCTGAGAAAAACTAATTTTAAAGCATAATGGACAGAAGTGTTAATCAAGGAACATTTTGTGCAATGATACATCAAGGAATGGGTGTGTGGTTTCAAATGGATTTAACACAACAAAAAAAATACAGACCTGTTTATTTGAAACTCTGTGCTGAATCACTGAAACAAACAATTCAAAGCAATGAAAGTGAGCTTTACTGATCAGTGAGGGTAACTCATGAAGAGAGGGTGTTAAAACTTCTTGTGAAAAGGATGACTAAAACATGAATAGGTGGGTGAGATTAAATACGTAGTAATCAAATTACTTTTTGAAAAAATAGACTAGGTTGACTGTTGAGCATATATAAAAAGAGGACCATGTGGTAGGCACATGGAGATTATTCTTTTTTTTTTTTTTACTTTTAATTATTTACTACGTAGGTACTCTCACAAAGCACCAATCTCTCTATTCAGCAATGAACTGAGGGAACTGAATTTTGAAATTACTTGCTGAGTCACACATTAGGCAATTAGAAACAAATGCAATTAATTACAAGACTATAAGGTGCAGCTTTGTAGAAGTCTACTGCTTTAGCAGGAGATACTATTAATAGACAGGTCCTTTTGATTTGTAGATAACAGAGTTTGCACCTACAGCCTCCCCTCCTAAATAAAAAAGTGACAAAAGGCTCAATGGTTTCATGAGCATTAGCTAGAGAACAAGTGGAATGTGATGATATTAAGCAGTTATGCACTAAATATGTGCTGCATATATCACATAAAGTGGTGGTCTGCACCCAAGTTAACAGAGAAGGAGTACGTGCTGAGGAGATCAAGAAAGCTGAGCCTGTAGATTGAAGGAAGGCTTTGAAGAGGCTACTGACAGCATCATGATTATGAAGTATCATATCAAATGAATGGAAATGCTGGGAAAGTTACAGTATAGAGCTAATCACAAAAGCATGAATGTGGGTACTGTCGCATATAGATTTGGAACAAATCCTAGTTGTATGAATACAAGTACTGTCCAGGTTTGGTTTTAGAACAAACACCAGCAGCATAAATGAAGATGCTGGGCACATTGTCTGGTTTTAGTAAAACGTCACTACTGCATTAATGAAGATGTTGAGTTGGCTGGGTTCTAGAATAAATCACACCAGCATGAATGGAGGTGCTAGACACATTATCTGGTTTTAGAACAAATTACACCAGCATGAATGGAGGTGCTAGGCACACTATCTGGTTTTAGAACAAATCACACCAGCATGAATGGAGGTGCTAGGCACATTATCTGGTTTTAGAACAAATCACAGCATCATGAATGGAGGCACTGGCACATTATCTGGTTCTAGAACAAATCACACCAGCATGAATGAAGGTGCTAGGCACATTATCTGGTTTAAGAACAAATCACACCAGCATGAATGGAGGTGCTAGGCACATTATCTGGTTTTAGAACAAATCACAGCATCATGAATGGAGGCACTGGCACATATGGATTTTAAACACTATAATAGAGGTACTATTCAGGGGAAAATTTTACAGTGATTTACCAAAGGAACAGGTGTAAGAATTCAGGAGAGTTGAAATGAATACAACTGGCTGAGTTACTTATTTCATGCCATTAAAAGGCATTGGTGTCAAAGCTGTATGTGCTACAGGGACAAATATGCAGTCACAGGGAATATCCATTGTTGGTGTCAGAATAGTTATAAATATTTTGCTTCTTAGTTAGATTAAGACTAGAGAATGAACATATTTGGATGGATAAAACTTACTAGTTTTCTTATTTTGTTATCATTATAATTAATGAATTACTGTCATTTTTGAGGCACATGATGACTATTATATCTTATGAAGGTACCTTAGTGGCCTACAATTCTGTGCTCTTAAACAGAGGCCTCTTCATCACTTAGCTGTGGCATGGAAATTTCATTACACTGCTAGATCCTTCTCTCTGCCATCATATGTGTTGTATATCGTTACTGTAAAGATCATGTTCTGCTGTACTACATGCATATGTCAGTAAATGCAAACACACCCTGTTGCACTAAATTAGACTGTGCATACTGAAAAATGTTCATGCTCACTGTGTACAAAGGATGTACCTACTTCCTAGTATGCGTGGAGACATCTAGCAATGAAAAAAGAAGCTATTCCATCATAGAGTTATTTAATATTGGTAGGAAATAGCATTTTTTTAATATCTTGACTTGTGGGTGATGCAGAATTTACCCATTACTGGGGAAATTTACCTGACTCAGAGGTAAGCCACAGTGGTCATGAGCTAATCCAGCTTCAACCATGGTGAAACGCAGATTATTTTATATTAACAATTAGCCAGTTTATAAACATAGGAAGCAGTCTGTATTGGTCAATTGCTGTAGGAAGTGATTGTCATGGTCATGGGTAAATCTTGCATTGCCTGTGCTCAGATGATATATTTTTTTGTTTGTTTAATAACCAGTTGCAAGTTGTAAACATGGAAAGCAGTCTACTTAGATCTACCTTTATAGAAAACGATAGACAGTTTTTTGATATTTTCAATGAGGAAAATCAGATTATATTGTACGATTATTAAAATAAGGCCTGCAAATATGTCAGCAACAATTATCTGTGACCCTCATATAATTTGTCTAAATTAAGTTCACTAAGAAACAAAGGCTCTCCAATCCTAGGGCAGTTTTACCTAATTAATTACTAAACTTTGTTCCTAAAAAATAAATTCCTATTTTGAAATTGCTTGTGGTCACCAGGATTCTTTGTTGTTTGTGCCTTATATTAGTCACATACTCTCTTCTCTAATCTATATCAGCCTTTAACTAGCATGAGACACAGTGTTCATTTTTTCTATGAATGTCCCATTTCCTTATTAACTTTAAATAATTCAGCAAGCATATATACCCTATAACCTTTCAAAGGAAAACATGTGAACAGGGAAGCTATTGCTGTTGATTCTGTATTCAATGGTTTTTGATGTTGAAACATTTGTTTATGGACTACAACATTTATATACCCTTTTGTATGTTTTCATTGTTAACTGCTGACTGTAATTTAATTTTCTTCATTTAGCTAGTAGTAACTTTATGTCTGCAGAGAAGCTTAGTGCTGGATGTTTTACTTCTGTTTCACGGGTTTTGTATGTGACATGTCATTTCACTCATACATTTGCAAAGCGTATATGTGTGATACGTGCTATTCAGACTTAAAGAGCTTGGTTCAATGGTCTTTTTAATTATAGCAGTCATGAGTGCTTTTATAGTATATTCTTGGTTCATCCCAGGTTAATCTCCAAATACATCCTCATGTTGTTTGAACTCAGTTTCTGGTCATGACAAATGAAGTACAGACAGGTTTTGCCAAACAATTTTTTAACAGCAGAACTCTTTCTTTATTATAGTATAGTGAATATGAGTTTAACATTTTGAAAGACTTTGTATGTGTTCCTTCTTTCATTTAAAATTACCAGCCTCTCAAATAAGTGTTATCTTTAAAGTCTGTTCTATACAGTTGCACTGTTTAAAAGATTCTATATTTAATGCAGTAAAAATAATACCTTATAATAGGTATCATCAGTGGATGTATTGCAGGTAATTATAAGTAATTATAAGAACGTATCTGTTGATGTTCTTTCAGCTATGATATTGTTTAAGTATACCTATTTTCAGAATAGTTGTCAGGATAATTTAGTTCCTAGGCAACTTGATTTCTGCAGATAAAATATGTAAATGCACTGGGAATCGCACTGTCTTCCTGAAATAATAATTCATTAAGGATTTATTACACTGAAGTAGAATTAATCTTAAAGAATATTTCTTAAGTCAGATAAGTCAGTTGAAAGTATTCTACAGCTCATGATTTATATTACAAAATGACACTTTGATGTGTTCCTTCAACATGTTTTCTATTTTGAACAAATAAAAACCACTGTAATTTATAGCACATTTGGTTAAAAAAAAGGTTTACTGTATAGTAGACGAATATCTATCAAAGATCATTTATTTAGTTTTCTAATATAAGAGACTAAAAGGCCTCTAAATGCTAAAGTCTGTAATTTTATTTAATTTTTACTGACACAAATCAGCAAAATGATTGACTGGCTACCAAGTGGCTAATAGTGTTGACAACCTGTAAGTTATTTCTAATCATTGTAACAAATCTCATTTTTTGTGAAAGATTTTAATGAAAACCTTTCCTTATAACTGGTTATACAACATAAAAGATCTCAGTATACAGGTATGAAAAAGAAAACCGCATTATTATATCTCAATGGAAAAAGAGAAGAGTTTCATTCTTTTTGAAGCATATATTTGACTAAAAGGGCACAATTTCTGTTGTTCACAGAAGTGATGACTGCAGTTAGAATATTGCCAGAAATAAGAAGATGTCTCTGTAGCATCTTTGCCGACAGAATGCTTAGCAAAGCCCTAATGATGTGAAAATGTTACACTGCTTCTGATGGAAAAGTAGCTTTTCTGTTTGCCCAGCAGGTTAATTACTATCACTTCTTAAGACAGTACAAATGCCAACTGTTCAACAATGCTTGAATTTCCTTTAATTCAGAATAAACTTACAAAGTCATTCTGGCATGACTTGTTTTTCATGTACTGCCTCACTGCATGTTTGAATTATTATTCAATGTTGATTAAAATCTTTGCAAACACATTTTAAAATGTCCATAAAATTATCTCTACATTGCAATATTCCATTTATTTTAATGCCAATTAGTTAAAACTGCAAGAAAAACCTAGCCAAGTTAGAGTTTTCACTATGTGATAACTCAAACCTCCTGTAATAGAAATCCATGGAATATATGCAAACAACCCCTTAAGGACATCAAGTATTTCAGATATATGGCTTCTGTATGCCATGACTTTTTACTTTTTAAGTCTTTACGGACAAATTCAAGCTAACAAAGCAAAATGTTACTATCTGTGGACATGCACATTTCAGTCTTCTTATGACTTCATCAGTACTGCATAAACGGACAGCTTTTCTAAACACTAGAAAGACAGGGTAATTAAACTCAGCTAATGTCCATAACCATCAACGTGTCTGCAAAATATCCTGACTAACAACTAAATGAAAAAGTAAAAAGGTCAAACAGACAATCCAATTAATAAAGACTATAAGAAAACCCCGGACAAGCTAGAGTTTTCACTGTGTGATACCTTAAGCCTCCTGTAATAGAGACCCATGGGACAAATTCAAACAACCTCTTAAGGACATCAAGTGATTTATTTTAATTCCAGTATACTGTATTTCTTGAAATGTTTTTTAAAATCATGTTTTTCCACTGGGTTTGACTACAATAAAACAGAGATGGATACCCACCTGATTATCTTTTTTCTCTCAATCCGTATGCAATAACTAGTAATGTATAAATATATATGCAGGATGCTATTTGTATGCCTACATTTCCAGCCATCGCTACAGACTTTTTTCCCATTCTAATTACATTTCAGGAAAAAAAATGTGGATCAAGGGGTATTAATCACTCTTTACATGGAGTACCTAGAGCAGTCAAAGGACAACAGCAGCAGAAAACAGAATACTAGGATGTCTATTCAGAAGCAAGGAGGTAATGCTTACACTATATGGTGTCTCGGTCAGCCAGGACTTTCAGTATTGTATGCAATTCTTAAGACCATATAAGGAAAAGGACATTATGTTGCAAGAAGGAATTCAGAGAAATTCTATTATTTAATAAAAGGCGGTGGACTGAAGCCTAATGAATGTGACAAAAGGCTCAAAGATCTACTACTGCTCACTTGAAACTAGATGAGACAAGGGGAAGAATAATGCTGGTGTAGAGTATCATGTCAGGTACACATGAAGGTGTCATTTTCTACAAGGAATGAAAGAATGGGAAGAAGGGGTCTAAGTCAGCAGACTGCAGGAAATAACTGATCACTAGATCGCTAAAAAATATCTTTTCACAGAGACAGAGAATTGTGGACTTCTTAAATGGACTGCCAGTAAATGGGATCAAGGTGCAGTACACAGAGATATTTGGCAGTGCATGGAACAAGGGAAAAAAGGTAAGGGGACAGTTGGTCTGAAAAAGAGGTAGAATGTTAAATACACTTATTAAAATGGCAGGCCAAATAGGCTTTGTTTTTTTTTTCTGCCATCAAGCAAATGTAATAATATAGCATAGTATAATGCAGTTTCTAACTAATGCCAATGTAACTAGGTAACTTATGATCACTGTGAAAAAGACAGGCTTGTTTAGTACCTTTCTGACACCGGGTGGGATTCAGTAATCCTCCGATTAAGACTAACCAAGTCTTACTCAGAGACTGCCGTTTAAGACTATGACATCAGCACTTCATGCATATGCATGAGGGCGCTGACTCAACTGTAAGACTGCAGGGGGCATGTCGGACTGCCGAGCAGTCCAAATATCCATGCCCCTGCAACCATATAAAGTGAAAATGAGAAATGCAAGGAGCGAGTCTGCTGAAATGCACACATAGCAAACAGTACACATCCCCACATATTAAACCCCTTTGTAAATGTAAAATGTAAACTTATTTTTTTTTTATAATTCCCGATATAGCTGCCCATATTTGCGCGGGTGTGCCCATTGCTTAGCTGTAGTTAGCAATGTCGACATCAAAGAGCATAATAAGAAATGTCTACCCAAATCAAGCCAAATAGCAATAGCATAGTGGTAGAGCGTTTGCACAAAGAGAAAGCATTCTAGTCCCACCACTCCCCTGTCTATTTTATGTTTTAAATTAGCATATAAAATAATTCCTGACATATATGAATGAAATTTTAGTAAAAAACATTGAAATGGCCTATGTATTAGTGAACAAAATGTATACATATAAAGATAAGAAGGTGAGCAGCATTAAGGATTTTGACATATAATTGCCCATAGCTAAGCAGCATTTTACCTAGCGCAATATAATTGCCCATGGCTAAGCAGGGTTTTACCTAGTGCAATAAAATTGCCCATAGTTAAGCAGGGTTTTACCTAGCGCAATATAATTGCCCATAGATAAACAGGGTTTTACCTAGCGCAATATTATTGCCCATAGCTAAGCAGCACTTTACCTAGCGTAATACATTTGCACGGAGCTGCACACCGTGCTAACCAGTGCACCATCGGGCAATGTGGAGAAACATAGTGCAAAGTTGCTTAAACACAGCCACACCCCCTAGGTTGTCTGGACAGTAGTAAAATAAAAAGCAATGACAAGATCCAAACCCGGGACACTGTGCACCATAATCAAAGTACTGAACAACTAAACCATGACAGCTTAGGATAAACATGCACTGTTAACATACATATACTTATAAATGGAAGATTAACCATTGCTAAGCAGGTCTGCAGTCAGCCGAGAATTTTCAAAAACGGCCAATCACAAATAAGTGCGGGAAATGCGGCATATTTAAGCTCCATAGGCTGGAATACTCACCATAACTGATTGTAGCTCCCATCTGCAGTCAGAATGGCTGGTGCACACACTTTTGAGCGCAACGCTGAGGCATCGAGGAGTAAAAATACATGGTTTGGCTCCTTGTCCACCATTATGAGTCAAGACTCCTGCAGGGCCATTTCCAAGGGACGGAGTACAAAGCAGAGGCTTGGAACCGGTTATATCATGATCTCACCAGTGCCACAGGCATCCCTCGGACTGGTGAGCAGGTCCGTCACCACCATGCAGACCTGAAGAGATGGAAGCAGGACCTTCTGAACTGATGGATACAGGAGGCCCGTCACATGCAAAATGCCCCACTACTGAGTCAGTAGCCATGGAATGAAGTATGTAAGACATGCTAATGTAGTCTATATAACGGATAGGTATGTCTCAATATCCCTTCATTTATTTCACAGCTGCAGGTGTCCGTGCTGCGAATCAGCAAGCCTATGCAGATAGGCTGCTAAGTCTGCGCCACCAGGCAGATTAGTAATTATTCTGCATGTATTGTTATATAAAATAGGTGAGAGAGCCTGAGAAAAAGTGGTGTAGCCCAATAATAAAGCCATAAAATGTCCTGAATAATTTCTCTGCATGTACTGTTATATAAAATAAGTCTGAGAGCCAGAAAAAGAGTGTTGTAACCCATTAATAAAGGTAAAATAAGTCTGGAATAATATCTCTGCATGTACTGTTATATAAAATAAGTGAGCAAGCCTGAAAAGGAGTGTTGTAACCTATTAATAAAGGTATAATACGTCTTGAGTAAGTCTTCTTCATGCACTGTAATATCAAATAAATGAGACAGCCTCTAGAAAAGTGTGTAATGCAATTAATAAAGGTATAATACTTGGAGTGCGTCTGTGTCAGTTACTTTGAAATGTAGTTGTACCCTTGCATTATATAAATAGTACTGTTGTATTAAGCGCTGTCAATCCACAGTTGGGTAGTCCCATATAAAATGGATGAAGGAAGTAGCTGTGAAGCATATATACAGTCCTCAACAGTTGGTTAATGGTTGGCATGCATAGGTAGATCTGGCACACGAGTAGCTTGTTAATGTGTTCCCAGAAAAGTGAGTGTGCTACTTGAAATGTAGGGTTCTGTAGAAATATAACCGAAAATGTCACGTGAACACATCCAGATATGTAGATATATAAATATAAATAAAATATATGACTATGTAGCAGTAACATCTGCATCTTGGATAGTTAGTATGTCAGATATGGGTCAGGTATAAAATGAACTAGCCAAACCCATCACACAACCTAATGCACGTTGCCTAGTGTAATAATACATGCAGGGGATATGCACCTGCAGTCAATAGGAATGTAATGTAAACTATAAGTATTTATAAGATGCTAATGGAGGTATCTTTTTACACCCTAGTGTATGTGCATAAACAATGCAATTCCACACCTCAATGGGTATGTGTAATCTCAAAATATTTGTTGGGACATATGTCCTATTGTTCTATAAATATCTGCATTTACTTTGATGCATGTGCCCTGTTCAAACACCACAATCTTGGTGGCCTGTTGCCACCAATCATCCCTGCATGCTATTGGAATGTCCACTGTTGTTCAATATATGCATGTGTTATGCTTGCTGTTCAACTGTTGGAACCCTGGTATGTTGGGTTAATGGGAATATTACTGCATGCTGTTACAACTAATTTGGAATGCTGTTGTCTATGTTGCAATTAAACACACCTAAACACAGAACGTATGGGAAGGCCAGTCCCAGCGGACCCACCTGTCCCTCCTCAGCTGGCGATTGCACCTGGCACCAGCAGGTCCGGTGCCCAGCCCGGGCTCCCCTCCTTCATTGGTCCTGTGCCACCTTCGGGTGGAAGCGCTACAGGGGATGGGGCTTGTCCCCCCATGCAAGTGTGGGCGGAGAAGGGACACCTGTCCCCCTTCGAAGGGTCCGGGCTGTGGTGCGTAGGGAGATCCAGTGTTCAGTTGCTGATCCCCTATGCCAGCTTGAGGCAAGAGTGGTGCGACGCACGGGTAAGCCTGCCCCTCCTATGCAGCCTCCAGCACAGCCACCCTCGGGGCTGTGAAGGTGCAGTGGTGACTGCCCATGGGTGGGGATCTGAGTTCCACTGTTACTATCTGTGGGCTCATGGGCTTGCGATTTCCAAACATCCGTCCCCATCAATTGTGTTCACCCACCCCATGTGTCATATTCCGCCCCTGTATGCATCTTGTTTGTCTTGTCTGTTTACCTCCCCAACCTACCTCTCCAAATATACCTACTTCCTCTACCTCACATTCCACTCTCACCTGAAAAAAAAAGGGTAATCTGTTCCCACAAAAAAATCATGCCCCATACATAGCTGCCCATTTTGCACACATGTCCGCTGGACATGTAAACTGATAATTATAATTGGCAGTACAACATACTTTGTTGTCCTCAACCCTCTCTCGGGGGTGGAAGGTTTCAAATCTCACTCCAAATTTCTAACATATGCACAACTGTTGCTGGTAAAGAAATGGGCAGCTATGGACCTTCCCTACACCCATCCTGCACATCCCGAGCTGGTTTCCCTACTGTCTTTTCCTCTTTGTGCCCCCTTTTTCACCACTTTCCTATCTCCCCATTTTCTTTACTTTCAAAGAAATTAGCGTGGGGTTTAGCGGGAGTAAGCACTTTCAAGCAGTAGTTAGCGGGTTTGAGCAAGTGAACGCATGTGTGCGCTTAGCTAAGTATTGCTAAGTGTCACGCAAACCCACGCAAACCCACTTACAACTGCTTAAAAGTGCCTTAGTCACTCTGCATGGTAGGGCCCTTGTTCTGCTGAGCAGCAAAATAAACCACCTCTGCCAGTCTCAAACCCCGGACCTTGGACACATTACACTGCATGAAGTACCATTAAGCCACGGTAGATATACAACAAGTTGGTGCTGAAATAAATATATCATGCATTACAATGAGTGAATGTAAAGGGGAAATAGGAATGCCATAACACAAATCTTGTTCTGTGGATCTTTACCAGCAGTTATTGTGGAATTGCATGACATGACTGTGAAAAGAGAACCAGCCATTCTAGCAGGAAATAAAGTTACAGTAGCACTTTACAAACCCCACACAGTATCAGAGCAGGATAAATGCTGGCATATTTGAATAGGGCAGAGGCCATACTTCCCAACTGTGACTGCTTTTCAAGGATGTCCCTGATTCGTAAGCAAATGTTAGCAGTGTCCCTCAGAATTCCTCTGAAAAGTACTGACATTAGGCTGGAAAGTGGGGAATTACACTTAATAAATAATGTCAATAAGTAAGAGTACACACTGCTTGCACATCAGAAAAGGTGTATTTATACATATGCTCAGATTCTCTCACAGTCTCAACTTAATGTCTGTAATATATTACAGGTGTACCTCACTTATATGTACCTTTCCCTGAGGCTGTTCAAATATATACCTGAGTGTATCAGAGGCCTGGCAGAGGTAGAAACACAAAGGCATTTCAGCTTTTCTGCTGTTAGACACTCTGCAAATAGCTGTTGGACGAGTCCCACAAGCATACCCTTATGTAGGAGTACAACACAGAAATATCAAAGGATGTAGCCATGTACTGGTAGCAACCAATTGTGACAATGCCATTGTTCCAGTGCAGAAAAGACCGGTGTGGTGCACAGACAAAAAATAATAGGTTAACCTCTGGCTACCATCTGGATATGTCCACAGGTGGGAGCTACGCAGAGAGACTACTTGTCTTGTTAGACTAACAGGTACACAGCAACCCTGTATGTTCAGCAAGATAAACATCACACAATAATATATAATGCTCTCTGTACTTCTGCACCCCTACCGAAAAAAGAATACAAGGAGGGAACCAAGCGCCAAGTGAAAAACCACAAAATACTGCAATATAAAATAATGTAATAACTTGTAACAGAAGTGTAATGAACTCTGACACAGTCTAACGTATGAATAGTTTATTTAAAACTCAGACACGTTTTCGTCTCTCCAAAAAGAAACTTCTTCAGAAATAAAACCAACACCTGAGGCAAAATCTTTTAAAAGTTCCACTTAAAAACAGTATCACGTACAAACCAATCAGCTAATCTTAGTAGTTAAGCAAAGCCCAAGATTTAAAGGCGAATCAGAAAATAATATTTAAAATTAGATACATTAGTAATACAACATGAAAACCATCAGGGATCTAAGAATTCAAAAGCAGCACATAGTTACAAACAATGTGTGCGAAAATAGCTAATGCTATTAAAACATATGATTAATATGTAGATTTTCACAATAAAGAGAGCTGTGTATACACCTATAGACATCCACCAGGATGATCCTTAACAATGGAGTATGAATTGAAAAAATGACCTGAACCAAACTAAAAATACCAATTCATTGTCTGAAGCAGTTTTTTAATTTTAACAGACATGTAATATTGCAGTTGTCATTAAGTCCAGGATGGCAAAACGCATTCAGTAGTAACTGCCATTCAAGTTCACAGCATTCCAACATTATATATGTAGGCCCCCTCTGATGTCATAAGTTACTTAGTCAATGGCTAAAAATTGAAAAGCATGACCTGGTTTTGTATTGACATGCTTAGCTAATGCATTGTCAATTTTGTTTCTAGAAACTGCATACATGTGTTCGTAAATTCTATCGCGAAATCTACGGTCAGTTTTTCCTACATATAAAGCGTTACAGTTTACACACATTGCCAAATAGACTATACTTTTAGAGTTACAATCGAATTTGTGGGTGATATACTATTTTCTGCCAGCTATTTCAAAAAAACTGCTATTTTTTTATATACCTACACATACTACAAGCTCCACAGGGAAAAGATCCACATATTCTGTTATTCACACTAGGTTTTTTACATTCAAGAAGACTCTTTAAGTTGGCACCTCTTCTGTAAATAATAACCGGATGATGACCAACTCTTCCCATCAATAAATTATCTTTAAACAAGAGGTACCACTTCTTATTGAGAATTAATTTAATTTGGTCACTATCATTATTAAATGTAGTGATAAAACCAGAATTGTAATGGTGGTTAATGGAAGTGTCGTTCACCCCTAGAGTGACATTTTTGAAGTGTCCAACACTAGTCAAATTATTTGTTGAGTAAACTTCATTATTTATATCAATTGTAGTAGTGGACTCCACATTGATGACAGTCTTGGAGTTTAGAATGGTACTAAACCGACCTAACTTATGTTTGTTAGCTACTTCAGTGATTAACTCATGTACTAAATGGATAGGGTATTCCCTATTCAGAAACATATTCTCTAATAAGTTACATTCCACTGTGAAATCTAAGTCTGTAGAACACATTCTAGCTGCTCTAACCAACTGACCCTTTACGATGGAACGTTTCTGATTGAAAGGGTGGGCACTAGAATAGTGTAAAAAAGAGTTACAGTAAGTTGGTTTCCTGTAAATAGTGGATTGTAACGTGTTGCTAGCAGCGACCTTGGATATTTTAACATCCAAATAGTCTATGCTAGATGTATCAAATTTATATGTGAATTGAAGAAAGGAAGTTGTAGAATTGAAGTAGCTAACAAGTCCATCTGCTGTGTCACTGTCACCTCTGAGGATGATAAAAATGTCATCCAAAAATCTTGCGTAATACACGAGAGAATCAGAAATGACAGGAATATCAAATATAAATTGTTTTTCCCAATAGGCTACAAAAATATTGGCAAGGCTAGCTCCACATGGGGAGCCCATAGCCACCCCTTGTTTTTGTAGAAAATACTGACCATTGAAAGTGAAAAAGTTGTTTGTCAAGATTATATCGATAAGTTCAGAGACAAGATCAGGGGGTTAGTCATTTTTGACACCTCTGATTATAACAATAGTATGGACAGGGTGTTGAACAACCAAGCCTATTCTAAGGTATCACTTAATGAATGTAATATAACTCTGTCCAGGGTTAAAGGTTATTTCAGAGACCTATTCATTGGAGCTAAAATTGATTTGGACACTTACAATTACATCACCATTCCTTTCCCAAAGTTACCTTTAATGTTTGGTATCCTGAAAATTCATAAGGATACTTTGAATCCTCCAATGAGACCTCTTATAGACGGTAGAGCATCGTTAACCTATCCTTACGCTAAAGTGGTTGATTTCATACTTCAAAAATACTTGAAAGAAATCCCACAGATTTATAAGGATTCCTGGTCCCTCTTGGAGAGTCTCAATAATTTATGTATCGACCACGATTCCAACTTTTTGACCATTAACGTGGTCGATCTATATACTTCCATTCCACACTTGGAAGCTGTTGAATGGGTTTCTTTAATGTTGAAAGAAAAGAATGCTCCAATGAATGACATAGATCTGGTCTCTGAATTTATCGATATAACCTTGACAAACAACTTTTTCACTTTCAATGGTCAGTATTTTCTACAAAAACAAGGGGTGGCTATGGGCTCCCCATGTGGAGCTAGCCTTGCCAATATTTTTGTAGCCTATTGGGAAAAACAATTTATATTTGATAATCCTGTCATTTCTGATTCTCTCGTGTATTACACAAGATTTTTGGATGACATTTTTATCATCCTCAGAGGTGACAGTGACACAGCAGATAGACTTGTTAGCTACTTCAATTCTACAACTTCCTTTCTTCAATTCACATATAAATTTGATACATCTAGCATAGACTATTTGGATGTTAAAATATCCAAGGTCACTGCTAGTAACACGTTACAATCCACTATTTACAGGAAACCAATTTACTGTATCTCTTTTTTACACTATTCTAGTGCCCACCCTTTCAATCAGAAACGTTCCATCATAAAGGGTCAGTTGTTTAGAGCAGCTAGAATGTTTAGTTTCATAGTTTCATAGTATAGTACTAGGCTATCTGCCCTAGGGCATTTGTAAGCCTAGCCATAGTGATGTGGCTTTTGCCACCCCATGAAATGGTACAAAAATGTACAGAATAAATCTAGAATATTGTGCCTCTGTCTAGTAGTGACACAATGAAGGTCCCCTTATATAATAGAATTAGTTTACTGTGCCCCTGTCTAGCAGTGACACAGATGAGACCCCTGGGGTAAACTTACGATCTCCCATCCACTCATCAAGATTTCTCTTGAAGAGAGTCAGTGAGGGACTCTGCCTAATGCGAACTGGGATCCTGTTCCAAAGCATGGGAAGCCTCTGGGTTATGAATCTATCCCTCCAGCGTGTCCTATTCATACTTGTGCCGAGGTTTAAGTCTTTAGCTCTCGTGGTCCTGATGGATTTGGATTTTTTGAGGTGGAGCATGTCCATCAGATCCTGATTGGACATGACCTTGTACGTCAGACAGAGATCACCTCTGAGCAGGCGGTATGCTACTGAATAGAGCTGAAGTTTCTTTAGTCTGGCAGAATAAGACATATGTTGGAGACCCTTGATCCTTTTGGTGAGGTACTTTTGTGGTCTCTCCAGCTGTTGCAAATGCTGGGTGAGGTACATACCAAATGGGGCATTGTACTCAATCATGGGTCTGATGAGGGAAGAATATAGGGGTACAATGACATCCTTGGATCTGGATGTGAATCCCTTCATGATGAGGTGTGCGAGGTAGAATGTTTTTCTAACCACTTTGGTAACGTGGGTGTCAAATGAGAGGACGCTGTCTACTTGGGTCCCTAGGTCTCTGATTACTTTTTCCATACTCAGTGGGTTGCTGTCTATGTGATAATTTGTGGGTACTTTGTTTTTTCCAAAAAGGATGACTATACATTTTTTGGCATTTAGTTTAAGGCCATGACTACGGCACCAGTTGTTCGTTTCAGTGAGGCCTTTTTGTAGGATGTGTGTGTCTGCTGGTGTATCGACTACGGCGCCTAGTTTGCAGTCATCTGCAAACTTTGTCAGCCACAGCCCTCCCATGTTTGCTTTAACATCTGAGAAATAAATGCCGAACAAGAGGGGTCCCAGGACAGATCCCTGTGGGACACCACTTGTGACTGGCTTTGAGTCTGACATTGCTCCAGTGATTTTAACTTTATGGGTTCTGTCCTTTAGCCAGTTTGCAACCCATCTAGTGACATAAGGGTTTACTTTTAAGCTGTTTAGCTTATCTATGATGCCTGAGTGGGGTATTGTGTCGAAGGCCTTAGCCAAGTCCAGGTATGCTGTATGGACTGCTTTGCCCTCATCAATGGCTCTAGTGACTGTTTCGAAAAAGTCAACCAGGTTTAAAAGGCAGGATCTGCCCTTTACAAAGCCGAACTGGGTGAGGTCAAGTGTCTGTAGGTCCCCTATGTCTCTGTTTATGAGTTCCATAATGATTCTTTCCATAGCTTTGCAGACCATGCTAGTTAAGCTTATGGGGCGGTAGTTTCCAGGGTCTGTAGAGGCACCCCCCTTGTGGAGTGGGACCACTGTTGCTGTACGCCAGTGTTCAGGTACATATCCCGAAGTAAGGCAAAGGTTAAATAGCATTTTTATGTGTGGGTTTATCTCCTCTTGGAGTTCACATAACACACACCCCGGGATACCGGTAGGTCCCATTGATGCTGTGTTTTTTGCTTTGTCTAGGGCGGTTCTCACTTGGACATCTGAGATGACAGGGAGATTACATTCAGCTGGGATAAGTATTTCTTCTTTTGGGGGTGAAGGAGGGGAGAAATTTGCACTGAACCTGTCAGCCAGAATGTAAGCAATATCTGTGGGTTCAGTGTATTTTTTGTTGTTGTGAACCAACTCTGAGCATATCTGAGGGTTTCTGCCCAGGTTTCTAACATAGCTGAAGAAGGCTTTGTGGTTATCTTTAGTGTCCTTAGCGATTTTTCTCTCAAAGTTTGCCTTGGATGTTTTTATGCGAGAACGTAGTTTTCTGCTAACGTTGATCAGAGATGTCTTCCCTTCATGGGATTTCGCTCTGACGTGCAGTAGCTTCCTTCTTTTGTTATACAATTTGTTTATGGCTGAGGCCCACCAGACAGGATGCTTACATTTGGTGGAGAGGGACTTGGATTTGTTTGGGATTGCATGATCCATGCATTCTTGGAGATGTCCATAGAAAGCATTTGTGAAGGATTCGGCATGACCTGAGTGCGTGTGTTATGTGGCGGATACTAGCTCCCGATAGACAGCTCACATTCACCTTCTCCTTGTTCAGCCTGGTCAGTGGGACATCAGTGTGTCTGACTATGGAGTCACCTATTACTAGTGTATCAGGCAAGGTGTTTGGCCTTAAGGGCTGCAATTGGTCGACACACTGATTTATTGAAGTATGTGTTGCATGTGTTTTGTTTTGAGGTGGTGGATTTTTGGATGTCTGCTTCGGGAGCCTCTGTTGTTTTGGTAAGTCTTTTATTAGAGCCTCCAAGTATGTCTTTGTGTTTTTATGTGTTTGGTTTGCAGTTGTGGTAGATCTATGTGGGACTGGGATTGTTGTGTGTGTGGTTGCCATCTCCTCCTGTCTGGTCATGCCAGCCCTGAGTTGAGAGAGTTCAGCCTCCAGTTTGGCTATAAAGTTGCATCTCTCACATGTATTTGTGTTTGTTGGGAGGAGGAGAGGGTTGTCTGTGTACATGAGACAATTGTAGCATTGTCTCAAGATACCCAGATTGACCAGCTGAACTGGAGACGATGCCAGTAATCTACCACTCGACATGCTAGAACAGTATAAGGGATTGGTATACCTTTAAGGCAAGTGGATATTCACAGGGGTGGTAAGTAGATGTAGTGCTTTACTTAGTACGAGAGTGCTTACTTAGTAAAGAAGTATTGAGAACAAGTGCTAGGCTTACAATACACTGAGTAGTCTGGTTATACTAAGAGTAGAGCTTCCTTAAGGGAAAATTTGAAGAGCAGACTTGGCGGAGCCAGGAAAAGTTTAACCTTGTTTAACCGGCGCTGTGCTAGGCGCACAACCGTGCAAAGCCGTGCAAACGCGGATTTTAAACAGTGAACTACAAAAGAGCTAGAAATGGTCCAAAACAACCAATTACTACAGCTTCTTGTGCTGAGGTCACTTCCCCCAAGGACAGGTAGGCTGCTCAAGGCTCCCCACTCCCTCTGGTCAGACTTAGATTTCACAGTGGAATGTAACTTATTAGAGAATATGTTTCTGAATAGGGGATACCCTATCCATTTAGTACATGAGTTATTCACTGAAGTAACTAACAGACGTATGTTAGGTCGGTTTAGTCCCATTCTAAACTCCAAGATTGTCATCAATGTGGAGTCCACTACTACAATTGATATAAATAATGAAGTTTACTTGACAAATAATTTGACTAGTGTTGGGCACTTCAAAAATGTCACTCTAGGGGTGAACGACACTTCCATTAACCACCATTACAAGTCTGGTTTTATCACTACATTTAATAATGATAGTGACCAAATTAAATTAATTCTCATTAAGAAGTGGTACCTCTTGTTTAAAGATAATTTATTGATGGAAAGAGTTGGTCCTCATCCGGTTATTATTTACAGAAGAGGTGCCAAAATAAAGAGTCTTCTTGAATGTAAAAAACCTAGTGTGAATAACAGAATATGTGGATATTTTCCTTGTGGAGCTTGTAGTATGTGTAGGTATATAAAAATAGCAGTTTTTTTGAAATAGCTGGCAGAAAATACTATATCACCCACAAATTCGATTGTAACTCTAAAAGTATAGTCTATTTGGCAATGTGTGTAAACTGCAACGCTTTCTATGTAGGAAAAACTGACCGTAGATTTCGCGACAGAATTTACAAACACATGTACACAGTTTCTAGAAACAAAATTGACAATGCATTAGCTAAGCATGTCAATACAAAACCAGGTCATGCTTTTCAATTTTTAGCCATTTACCAAGTAACTTATGACATCAGAGGGGGGCCTATATCTATAATGTTGGAATGCTGTGAACTTGAATGGCAGTTACTACTGAATGCGTTTTGCCATCCTGGACTTAACGACAACTGCAATATTACATGTCTGTTAAAATTTAAAAAACTGCTTCAGACAATGAATTGGTATTTTTAGTTTGGTTCAGGTCATTTTTCCATTTCGTAATCCATTGTTAAGGATCATCCTGGTGGATGTCTATAGGTGTATACTCAGCTCTCTTTATTGTGAAAATCTGCATATTAATCATATGTTTTAATAGCATTAGCTATTTTCGCAAACATTGTTTGTAACTATGTGCTGCTTTTGAATTCTTAGATCCCTGATGGTTTTCACGTTGTATTACTAATGTATCTAATTTTAAATATTATTTTCTGATTCGCCTTTAAATCTTGGGCATTGCTTAACTACTAAGATTGGCTGATTGGTTTGTACGTGATACTGTTTTTAAGTGGAACTTTTAAAAGTTTTTGCCTCAGGTGTTGGTTTTATTTCTGAAGAAGTTTCTCTTTGGAGAGACAAAAACGTGTCTGAGTTTTAAATAAACTAGTCATACGTTAGACTGTGTCGGAGTTCATTATACTTCTATTACAAGTTATTAAGTTATTTTATATCACAGTATTTCGTGGTTTTTCACTTGGCGCTTGCTTCCCTCCTTGCATTCTTTTTAGTGGTTTGTTTTTGCATTCTTGTTTCACCCCTACCCAAAAGAACAATATACCTGTGTATTTAGGCTCTACCAAGGATGTAGGTAGGCATACTCAGTAATGAAATTTGTTCAGTTGTCTTGAGCAGCCTGTGCTAATGTCAACACAAATAAACAACAAACTGTTCAGAAGTGAGTTAATTAATATTTACAGTATAGTAGTTCACAAACAGTTCATGTGCCAGAAGAATACATTGCAATAACTTCTTTAGTATGGCAGTTAATTGTCTAATTAGAAAAGAATGTACATACTCCCATGTATCTTGTGTAAGCATTTGGAGGGGTGAGTAAAATTCTACACTGACAAGTGTGTAGTAGAAGCAGCAACATTCAGGTTTGAGTACAACATGCAAATCACTGGCTACAACCCTAGCTTCAGATATAAGAAGTATACCAACCTTCTGACTGACACAACGGTGTCCACAGCAAACAAGCATGGGCCCCACTTTGGAAAGCTGAAACAGCTACGCCTACCTAACTTAGCATTTTATAGCAGTGGGCTGCTAAGACAGTGAGTACTGCAATTACCACACAGCAGGCTGCATGCAATTAGTAAATGGTGGGCACCAATTGGTGCAGAGGCTATCACATGCACATGTGCAGATACCTAGAAAAGCAGGCTGTACTTGCTGTCCACACATGGAATAATCTCATTGCAGCAAGAGAGAAAGAGAGAGAGAGAGAGACAGAGACAGAGGCAGAGACACAGACACAGACACAGACAAAGAGACAGAAACAGAGAGACACAGAAAAAGAAAGAGCAACAGCAACAGACAGAGAAAACAGAAACCAAAAAAAAAATTAAAAACAAAAAATTATTTCCTTTAAAAACAGACGGAGCAGAGAAACACAAAGGAAAGGTATGTAACACATATGTATTTGCTGGCATGTAGTAGATGTTTTTGCAGAGTACTCTACAAACTGTGAATCATCCATATGTGGCAGCAGTACGTATCTATATGTATCTGTACATGTGCATAGGGCAAGGGACATACTGCAACTGTTTGTGAAGGGTGTATATATATATATATATATATATATATATATATATATATATATATATATATATACGTTGTTGAAGGTTGTTATGTGCATATTTCTATGTAGGTTGTAGTGTGTGGCAAAGAAATCAGCATGCAGTGCTGGTATATGACATGTGGTGGTTAAACGCAGTGGGTATGCTCTGTCAGTTTTGCAGTGTTGCAGCCAGTGAGGCCTGCTAAAGCTACATGGGCTGAAGACACCTTCAATGCAGTCTGCACAACACTGTACAATATTATTACATAACTGTATATCTCACAACTGTCACATAATTGATATTCCCACCATGAATAGTAGACTGTATATGTGAAACAACCAAGATGCAGGAATCACGAGCCAGGTGCTGAGTAAAAGTTTTTTAATTAAAACAGCTCCACCAGCTCAGCGTAAAAAGTACAAACACTTCCAAAATGTAAAGTCAAGCGCTTTCACCCGGGCCCTCCCAGGCTTTTTCAAGACATTTTTACATTGGGTGATGGGTCTTTTTATATTACCCTTGTTCAACCCAAATACTTTAATTAACAGTCAATTAGATTAAATTGCTCCACATTTACATTTTAAAGAAATAAAAACCTTTTCTATCTCAATTATACATTGAATTTTACTTCCATAAATAACATGCTCAATTTCCTATTCACTTTATTCATATCTAACCAAATATTATTCACATTTTGTTAGAATTATTAAAAAACATATACATATGCTTAATACTTAAAATTCTAACTAAAAGCTTCTTGTACATATTATAGAACCACTTGTGGCTAAAACCAGTTATTGCTAAGAACCAAGTAGCTTCTATAATGTTCTATAACTTTCTGAAAACTATATAACATATCATTTTTTAAAAACATGAAGTATATCTTAACTTAACTTTGGTCAGCAAAAAAACTGACCACTAACTGCTGTTCTTATGGTCACATTTAACCATCTATATCATTCTAACTCTTGAAAAAGTTTTTTAGCATCTCTCAACTTATGTATTATATTTATTATATTAATGCCTATGATGGTCCTGGTAACAACCCACATCATTTAATTCCAAATTACCTTTTCTTTGATGCCTAACCAACTATTTTGTTTGTTACAGAGTGGTCATTTTCTTACTTCATTTTACAGTTTTGCCCTTCTAATTTTCAATAAACTAGTGATACTAATAGCTCCATTGAGCCCAGGAAATTTTGCTGCTTCTAGTCTCACTTGCCAAAGCAGTTCCTTGTATTCCAAGGATGTTTCCCAATCACCCCCTCTAGGGCTAACATGCACTTGTTCAAGTACCATGAATCTTAATTCCATGTTTTCACATGTTAATGAGTGCTTGAAGAACGCATTGGTTTCCTTTTTCCTACTAATTTCATAGAGATGTTCGTACACTCTTTTGGCTAACGTCCTCTCTGTTTTTCCAACATAGAAACATTGGCAATGCTGACATAACCCTAAATAGACTACTCCCTTAGCCTTACAATTGAAATATCCTGTGGATCTTAAATATATTTTTCTTGAATTCAAATAGAAGCCCTTTTTATCTATCATATTTGGACACTGTTTACAAGTATTACACCTAAATGTACCATTCTTGTTGTTTCTCCCTTCTTTCTTCTTCTCATAATTTGCTTCTAATAATTCCTTTAAATTTTTGTTTCTCCTTCTGACTACCTGGGGTTTATTGCCTAATGTTTTCTTAAATTCCTCATTTGTAGTTATAATTGGCCAATATTTGTTAATAATCCTTTCCACTGACCAACTTTCGTTGCAGTTCGTGTGTACAAACAAACACCCTTGTTTTTTCACTTTCTCTCCAACTTTGTTGTTATTGTCTCTACGCTCTTCCCCTAATAAAGGAAAGTATTTATCCTTCCTTTGATTTTTAACCTCTGCTGTTATTTCTTCTATTAGTTTCATGGGGTACCCCCTCTCCTCAAACAACATTTTCAAAAATAAGCACTCCTCATTAAATAACACCTCTTCACTGCACATTCTAGCCGCCCTGATGATCTGTCCTTTGATAACTCCTTTTCTTTGAAATAAGGGGTGGTTACTGTTAAAATGGAGAAACATATTTGAATAACTGCTTTTTCTGTGTATACGTGACATAAAGCAACCCTTTTCTGTGTTTTTGCATAGATCTACATCTAAATACTGCAACCTGTCAGTACTAATATTGCAAGTAAATTTTAAAAATTCTGTACTGCCATTAATATGTTCAATAAATTGTTCAAGCTTTTCAATACTACCCTTCCATAATATACATATATCATCTAGGTAGCGTTGATAATGTGTGAGATATTCTGCCCACTGTGTATTGAATACAAATTTGGATTCCCAATAACTCAGGACAATGTTAGCATATGCAGAGGCACAGGGGGTCCCCATTGCCACACCTTTTTTCTGTCGGAATAATTCTCCACAGAAAAAAACAAAGTTATTTTTCAAAATAACCTCCATAAGTTCTACCAACAGTGCAATCATTTTACCTCCCAATTTTGAATGTTTTGCCAGCATTTCGTTAAACCATGCTAAACCAGTCTCATGTGGAATACTTGGGAATAACTCCACCACATCCATTGTTACCATGTAATTAGTTTCCTGATACAATTCCTTCTTAATACTCCTTAAAAACTCCCAGGAGTCCTTACATAAACCTTTTAAAGATGTAAGTTTCTTTAATATTGCATCTATGAACTTCCCAAGTGGTTCGGTAATCCCCTTAGCTCCTGCTACAATTGGTCTAAATGTTAATGGTTGTAGCCCTTTATGTACTTTGGGGATACCAAAAACAATGGGAGTGACTGGTTTAGACACTAGGAGGTAGTTGTAAAGTTCCTCATTAATTGCTCCTTGGTACAAATTGTCTTCTAGTTTGTATTTAATTTTAGCATATGCGATGTTCCTCTCATTCACTGACACCTGATTGTATTGTTCAATGTCATGTAAATGTGTGTACAATGAAGCTTCATAATCATGTTGGTACATAAGGACCACTCCCCCCCCTTTGTCCGTTTTCATGACTCTAATTCCCTCACTGTTTAATTTTTTAATCAATTTGTATGATGCTTCAGAAAAATTAGTACTTTTTGACATGTCTTTGACACCTATATTTCTTATTTTGTCTTCAACCATGTCTTCAAACGTTTTTAAAGCAGGGTGCAATGGGGGGTTCCATGTACTTCTCCTGTAAAGTTTTTCTCTGTCACTTAAATTCTGCTTCATCATTGCTGTTATGTTTAACTGCCTTGTAAAGAGCTTCAAATCTAGAATAGTCCTAGGTATGTCAATGGAACCTTGGGGGACAAAATGTAGTCCCTTGGTAAAAACCTCAAAGAATAAATCATTAACCTCAACCTCCGTGTAATTAAATATAGAAAAATTCCCTTTCTTAACAACTTTACAACCTTCATTGTACTGTTTTTCATTCTCTGTGGTAGTGTTATGTGGTTCTACAGTTATTGTATCCTCGAGGGATTCCACCTCCTGGTGTGGTTGCTCATTTGTCTGTTCCTCTGCCTCCCCTGGCCAAACTGAAAATCCTGCTGCCCTGTCCTGTTTTGATTTAACTGCTGGTTGGATTTCTGTGCCAACCGTTCACTCCTCCTTGGGCCCTGTTCATCTAAACCATCATAAAAAACATTGTCTTGTTCTTTTTCGACATAATTATTGTTTGTATTCTGGTCCCGTGCCCATTTACTTCTTCCATACATTTTATATGCCTGTCCTGCACTATACTCCTGTAAATCTCGTTCCAACTTTTTTACTTTTCTATTAACAATTCTTACACAGTGACTGTCAATCTCTCTAAATGTGTTGTCATAGTCCTTTTTAATACCATTAAACATAGTATCTTTGACAATAATATTGTTTAAATCATTTACTTCCCCTAATAATGCTGAAGCCTTAGCTTCATAGTCTTTAATCATTAGATTTAACATTTCAAGCCCCGTTCTGTTAAAAAGGGCTGTAAGCTCCTTAAATAATTCAGTTCCCGGTTGAGCATTGTTAGGGAATCTAGCAATACACAGTCCCTTAGGGACTCTTTTCACTCTTACACATTCAGATAAGTAATCTATTTCCAATTTGGTTGCTTTGTACGAATACAGTCTATTGTTAAAGTCTTTTAGTTTTGTTTCTAAATTATTATCTACATTATCACAAGTTTGTATCGTACCTTGCCCAAAAGAGAAGCATTTAGATGTCCATTTATTGAAATTAAAGTCTCTGTCTGTCACAGTTCCATTATGTTGGTTAACGCCTCTCTTACTTCTCACTTGTTGCGTGTTTTCGGCGTTCACATTGATAGTTCCTCCCGTTTCGTTACCGTCAGGAAAATGAGTTGTGGGTCTACTTGACCCGATGTTACCACTTGCCAACAACTGTTCTTGATTAGCTGGTATCTCCTTGCCACTTTGTGGATTAGCGTTCGTCAACAATCCCGATAGCTGAGAAAGCAGGCACATAACCTGCTTAAACTCTCGTCGCGTAACTGGCGCGTCATCCGCTCCTTCCTCCTCATCCGCCAAGATTGCTGGTGTATTACAAAACTCTGCACTCGTCGTTCGCTCCGCCATGAATCCTGTGGCAGCAACAACTATTAAGACACAACAAAGCACTGAAAAGGCACCCACTGGTAATCTGAAACAACCAAGATGCAGGAATCACGAACCAGGTGCTGAGTAAAAGTTTTTTAATTAAAACAGCTCCACCAGCTCAGCGTAAAAAGTACAAACACTTCCAAAATGTAAAGTCAAGCGCTTTCACCCGGGCCCTCCCAGGCTATTTCAAGACATTTTTACATTGGGTGATGGGTCTTTTTATATTACCCTTGTTCAACCCAAATACTTTAATTAACAGTCAATTAGATTAAATTGCTCCACATTTACATTTTAAAGAAATAAAAACCTTTTCTATCTCAATTATACATTGAATTTTACTTCCATAAATAACATGCTCAATTTCCTATTCACTTTATTCATGTCTAACCAAATATTATTCACATTTTGTTAGAATTATTAAAAAACATATACATATGCTTAATACTTAAAATTCTAACTAAAAGCTTCTTGTACATATTATATATATCATATTATAGAACCACTTGTGGCTAAAACCAGTTATTGCTAAGAACCAAGTAGCTTCTATAATGTTCTATAACTTTCTGAAAACTATATAACATATAACTGTATATGTGCCTATAAGTACATCTATCTGTACAGCAATGGATGTTTACATGTATGTGTGTATGTATGTGTGTGTGTATATATATATATATATATATATATATATATATATATATATATATATATATTTAGATATTTATAGACATAGATATATACAGATATACTGATATATATATATATATATATATATATATATATATATATATATGTAGAGAGAGAAAGAGAGGGAGAGAGACATGGGGCATACCTACTGCGACAGGTGCCTTGCAAACAAGGTATGGACTGAAGGTCAGTGTTGACACTGCAGTGCTATGCCTTCTTGCCAGAACACTGTACCTATTAACTACCACATAGGTGGTAGTCTACCTAACACCGAAGGTGTGATAAGGGAACATGGGACACAGGTGGACAGTAGCCTCCCCTTTGATTATCACAGTGCCACACTAGTCATGTACTCTGTCTATGTGGTGCACAAAAGGTGTGTCATCTAGGGAAATATAGGTCATTGTTCCCCTCTACTCATCACACTTAAAACCCATTAGAGAGTGCAATTCCCCATGTGATATGTACCTCACATGACAACTACAGCAACTGGAAAGGCCACAGACATACCTCACAAAGAGTAATACCGGCCTCCAGTAGATGCCCTATGCAGACCAACTCACAAAACCACAGCTGCACTCTGTTGCATACTGCCTACCCAGAGGAGACCTCTTCCTAACATACAGAGCTATGTCACACCCATAGCTGTTGGACATCCTCCACGTAAACATATTACAGTCCCTCCCAGATAAACGCTCTAGGGCCCTAAACCTTGTCAGCTCACTAAACAGCACATGCTGGAGAGATATAGTCCTAACTCAGAGACATGCCATACTCTGGAACAAACCACCTATCAATAGCAAACAAAGCTCCTCATTGGCAGTTGTCATAAATACTCCTGATGATTGTTTGGGATATAGGAAATACACCCCGGGAATAACCTCTGTGGCTTTGGTCGACAGGGGCAAGTGAAATTAAATTACATGTGTGTCAAAGGCCAGGGTAGCATATGGCTAGGCTGCTGTAGGCCCTAGGGCCAATAGCGTATTACCTACCCATGACACAATGCACACACACATGTACTTAGTGCAATAATTGCTATGTGAGGTTGACTGAGTGTGATGGTGAATGTATTGGTGAATGTGTGCAAGGTCTGTAAAGGTGTTATAGCATAGTGTGAAATTGTATCTGTCATGGTAGTTTGTGTCCTAGCTGTGATCCCAGCAAAAGATGTGTATGCTATTGCTAGGTAGAAAAAGTAGTATGGCATACGGTGTGACGTAGTCCCTTGTTGTCGACTGTGGTGTCCCATTGTAGGCTAAAGCAATACATGTATGCTTAGTGAGTGGTACTGCTGGTGAATCCAACTCCCATATGAACTGTAGTACTACCTGAAGCTGTAGGCCTAAACAGTACAGTATGGTGTATGTTCACATTGCCTGGAAACACAGTTTTGTGTGTTCCTTGTAGTCTTCACTGATTACATATCTCAGGCATAAGGTTTTGTAAGTAGTGACACACAGTACTGTGTGGTACTCAGGTAAAGTTCATCTGGGTTGGCATACATTTGTGTGTTGTATGTATGTCTGATGTGTGTGTAATTATGCCTGTACCATGCCCTCAACCATATCTGTGTTACAGGGTATACGTGTGTATCTAGCAACATGTATAGTCTAGTACAGCAGTATGCCACCTATATTAACAACTGTGCACATATGTTAGGCAGGAGTTTGGCATCAAAGACTACTGTGGTATACTGGTAATACTGTAACTGTACTTTACATTCATTGCAATGGATGACATCTTTCTTTATGCATTACCTTGATATATATCTCCTGTGGCTAGGTGGTGCATTGTGTCACATACAGTCTGTCATGTATGGTGTATAGTCTTACATACTGGCTTCTCTTTGCTGCTGTGCAGAACATGGTTTGATATATAGACCGTGGCAGGCACTGTCAGCCAGTTGGGGCCTGAGAACTAATATGTGGTATTGAACATATGTATCCTCTGACAACCAATCGGATGTGACATATGGCAGATAATTGATATCTGTACTTTAGGATGTTAAGTGTGCCACATGACTTGCTCACGTATCTTGTTTAATTGTCTTCCAGGGGTATGTCCCACCAAAGAAACCCGTGTTATACAGCTGCAGAGGAAGCCAAAATACACAACAGCCTGGTGCAAAACTACACCCTGCTGTTCTCCAGAACCAGCCAGGACCAGCATGAGTGGACTGCACTGTGGCAAGATCTCGTTCATCGGGTAAATGACATAGGCATGCCAAACTGGACATATGAGCAGGTACGCCATCACTGCAGTGATTTAATTAGACATGTCCGGTGGCATGCATCTGATATCCGTCGACAACAGCTTGCCACAGGTGGTGGGGTTGCCATTCAACCCCCTTACCAGAGTGGAGAAGCTGCTTCTAAGTGTGGTGGCTCCTGGCCAACCATAGAAACAGCAACTTACATGTGTCATCATGGAGGCCGGAGCCACCCAGCATGTTGACATGGAGCGTGCAGGTAACATGACCTATCTGTAGACTATTGTTACCTGTATTGGCAGATTATGCATATGTGACATGTGTACTGTGTGTTTAGCAGTTGTGCTGCATAGTGTTGTGCAGTACTGATATTTGGAATATAATCTGTACGCCTGTGACTGTCGACTGTTGTACTATTGTAGTTTAGCAAACTCACAGTAGCAATGGCACAGTTATGGCCACTGACGAACTGTCTCATATTCCTGTGGTGTGACAGCAAGGCAACTGGTCGATGCTGGTGAGTGTTTTATAATTGTAATATTGCTAATGAAATGTGCATGTCATAGGTGAGGTGTAGGCCATGTACATGTAACACACCTACGCATAATGCATGCTGTGCATGTTTGCTGTGAGACTATGCACATCTCAGTAATGACAGTAGCTGCCTTAATCACATGCAATACACAGAGCATCACACACAATTGTGGCAACACCATACTGGACATTGGATAGGCATAGTTGATACACATGTATACAACATACACAACTTTGTCATACGCAGTACACCTTAACATGTCATACGCAGTACACCTTAACATGCTACACATAGCATATCCAGACACCCGCTGTAAGGTCACACTTCAATATCCCACGTCATCCACATAGCACACATAATATACCTGAGGGGTAGAGGCCTATCATTGGGCTGTGCAACACTCTTCAACACATAACACATTCATGTTAGTCAATGCTCCCTACTGGGCACCTTACAAACCCATGTAACAAGTGGCTGTGAGGCCAATCACTGAACAACAACACACATGCATCAAAGCCATGTATACTGTTATTAACACGGGCTGCCTACACTCACACTGCATGGTCTTGAGCAACAAACTTTCTGCATGCTGACATGTGTGATATGACTGTTTGCCTTGTGATACTGTAACCCTCCTTCAACCACTATTAAGTACTTTTTGGATTGCTGGTGGTGTGTGTGGGTATCTGCTGTAGTGAGGAGTGTATTTGTGTGCATGTGTGCATGTGTGCATGTGTTCATGTGTGCATGTGTGCATGTGTGCATGTGTACATGTGCTCATGTGTTCATGTGTTCATGTGTGCCGACATCATGTACAGGTCGTAAAGTTTGTTTCTGTTCTCCCTCCCACAGGTGCTGTGTTAGGGCTGGTTCACTGCAGCAGGGAAACTGATGTCACTGAGCCACATAGTGATAATGAAGATAGGTGTGTTGAGGTACAGGCGTGTTTGCCAGGGTCTGTCATTGGGCCACCAATCGACAGTACACAGCTGTCCACCCCATCCATGCATACAGTCATACTGCCAATACATCCATCACCAATGCCCATAGCTGAGGGACAGCGTACTGTTGGCATTGGCCAGGACAGTGTGGTATCCATGGCACATGCATACCAACACATAAGCCATACCCAGATGTCTGGAAGGGTACCACATAGGCAGATGTCCAGGGGTACTCGTAGGGGCACTGCTGCTCATCATGCCACTAGCAGATGTGCTACAGGTCTGACAATGTCACGCATGTTCCAGGCTGTCATGGAGGCACAGGCAAGTATGGAACGGTACACCAGACAGGGACTAAGGGCACAGAGGGCCCATAACACCGCTGTCATTGACAGTATCTGTGACTTAGCTGGTGCCATCCGACATTACACCGAGGTCAATGATAGACATTGGAGAGAGGCATTAGACATCCTCTGCAATGTCATGTCCATGTGTCAGGACAATGTGGGACGGTTGAGACATCGACGTGGATGTATGCCAGCAACATCAGCAGCTGGCAGTCACTGCGGACGTCCCTCAAGCCACAGCTGCTCCCATAGTACCAGTACCAGCCCCAGCAATATTGGGGGTGGGCTGTCCATAGAATGTCCTTGAAGACCACATGCACGTGGCACTGGACAGTCCCAGCAGGGACCTGTGTCCAGTGTATATCCATCCACCTCTGGGGATAGTACCCAGTCTGGCATAGTGCCTGATAGTGTCAGTAGCACTACTGCCAGGCACAGTTACCATATCCATGGCCAGAGATGGTGATCTGTAAAGCCTCGCAGGTACAGTCTGTGGCTGTCCCACAAATACCCGTATATGGCAGCCACATGGTGGAACTGTGTGCGTGCAGACACACACACATACTCCAGACACCTAGGGCTAACACATACCCACACACATTACAACAACATTGGCCCATTCTAGTATTCTTGCCCTGCACACACACACACACACACACACACACACACACACACACACACACACACACACACACACACACACACACACACACACGTCAATTGGATGGCTCACTGTAGGCCTCTGGCGAACCAACAACACACCCTGTGCATATGATGAAACCTGTGCTGCCTCCTGTCATCTGTAGCATCGATGCAGGAACAGGCTACCATGATGCTAATGCACAGGGTGTCTATATAGCAGTATAGGAATGTTAGCTTGTTGTCAGCTGTAGAGTGTAATGATATGCTTGAAGGTGTAGCTGAGCAAGCATGATGCATTAAAGCTATGATTGTCATTGTAGTGTTGTTTACACCAGTGTTGGTTCCAATTGTGTATTATCTGGCCACGTGCCACTTGGCTGATGTGTGCAGTATTGGCAGCATGTGTTAGAGAGTGGACAGTATGTGTGGGATGTGTGTAGCACAGATTTGCAGGTGTACAGTTGTGAACATGGTGGAGGTGCACTGCCTGCATGTACATGCATAGTGGACACATGGCCAGGGTGACATGCTCTGTATTACACAGTAACAATCAATAGTTTCTGTTGGTGGCCAGTATGCATTGTACACACATTCCGGAACCTGACTACACATGTGTGTATGACATGGTTTGACACTGTTCTGTGGGTGATACTGTTACTATCTGTCATTGTTTTGCATTCTGGTGGTATACATCACTTCAACAGCCTGACCATAACCAATTGTTAGATGATGTCTTGACAACTGATACACAGATGTAGGAATCACAGCAACAATTGGATCCTTCAGGTACTATACAATGCCAGTAACCACTGGTATTCACCTGCACCCATTACTGAGACCACTCCTGTTTGCCATATAACTCTCTTAGGTACAAGCAATCACAGTAGAGATATGTCTGTCCACATATGGTAATGCATACTGTGGCCTATAATGAATTATTTAGATGACACACACATACTCCACAAGGGTATCATACTGACAGATGCCTGTTGTCAAACCCATGCTGTAAAGCTATAAGCCAAACTAAGCATAGTCATCTAACTTTAAGGAACATATTATCCCCACAGTATCACATAGCTAGTAGACACCAGCATGATGAACAGGTACCGATGTGTACATGCAACCAAGTGTTATGTCATCTCTCCTTTGTTAATCACATTTCCAAAGGTATTTTGGAATCCCTTGGTGGATCACATAAGCAATGAGGGGTCTGCATGCATATCCACAGTTTGTTCTACACCTATGTATAGCCATCATGGACAGACTTTGCGGCATTTGAACAGGCCTGACATATACCTCGGCCATAGACCCTTACTCACACATTCCAATAGGAATCATAATGACTTTGTGTGACACAGATGACCTATGCCAGGGATCACTGCAGTGGCTGGTCTTGTCACAAGCATACAGATGTGACCTAAGGTCTGGGAAGCAGCAGCACAGTCTGGCAAGGATGACAGCTGTGTTCTTGGAGAAAGCAGGGTTCCCACACATGCAATCATTGAGGTAACATGTACAGATATGTTTTTGACACACAACTAGCTCACATGTGCAATGCATACTGATATGTCATAGAGTGGTAAAAGCAAAACCCACAACAAATTGACCAACAATGTCACACACTCTCACCAAGTGCAGGATTCAAACCACTACCTAAGTATTTCATGATACTAGAGGAGCACGCATTAACATGACATGCTATGCACATTACTGTCAGTTTTTTGTTTCCACAGGTATATTTGTAGGATGCTGACATCATCATACTTGACAAAGGTTAGATTACCACTTTTGAGGTGTTTCACTACTCTCCTAAAAGGTTGCTCCTTCCCAAGGGGAACACACACAGTTGCCCACTGCATGCTTCAAACTCCTACCTAATTATTTCATGACATTTGAGGAGTATGCATTAACACAATGTGCTATATAGATTACTAGGAGTTTTGTTTTCCACAGGTATATTTGTAGGATGCTGACATCATCAGTCTATACGAAGTGTGTTACATTAGGTGACATTAGATGGCCTACATTGAAGGAATGTCTAAACACTTTGGCCATGTGATCATCAAAGGTAGGTTTACTATCTACCTGTGTCCCCAGAGCCATAATTACTTACTCCGTACATGCTGGATTACCACCTATGTGGTACTTTGTGTGCACTTTGTATTACCCAAAGGGGATGACTATGCATTCTTTGCCATTCAGCTTGAGGGCATTGTTTTGACACCTGGCATCTGTCTCTGTAAGACACTTCTGGAGGATGTCTGTGTCAGCTGTACAGCCAATTATGGACCTCAGTTTCCAGTCATCTGCAAATCTGTTCAGTCTTACACCTGCCGTGCTTGCCTGTACCTCTGAGCAGTATCGACTGAACAGGTGGGTTCCCAGGACCAAGACCTGTGTGATGCCATTTGAGACTGGCTTAGAGTTAGACATGGCACCCGCAACTATGAACATGTGTGTTTGATCTGTGAGCCACTTGGCTACCCGTCCTGTGACATAGCTGTTCATGTTCCAGCTGGTATACTTGTCCATGATGACGGAGTGGAGAATGGTGTGGTAAGCCCTTAGTGAGGTCCAGGTGGGCTGTGTGGACTACTTTCACCTCCATCTATGTTCATGGTAACTGTTTTAAGTAAGTCAACTAGGTTTGGGAGCCAGGCTATGCCTTTAACAATGCGAAGTTGTGTAGAGTCCAGTGTCTCTGGAGATCTCTAATGTCTCAGTGTATGGGTTCCATGATGATTTGCTCAATAGCTCTGTAGACCAGGCTGAGTACACATGTTGGGCAATGGTTTCCAGGTTCTGTTTTGTCACACCTTTTGTGGAGCTGGATGACTGTTAGTGTATGCCATTCTTTGGGTACATAGCCTGTGGTACGCTTGAGTCTGGACAGTGAATGTGGGTGAGGGTGTAGTTCCTTGTGGGCCTAGTGTAAGACGCAGCCTGGGACAACTTACAGTCACATTGATCCTATGTTCTTAGCTTTGGTGAGGGCTGTCTTTACCTGCATGTCCGTGATGTCTGTGTCTCTGCATCCTTCTGTGATAGACACAGGCTCTTTTGGGAGTGATGGGGGGTGTTTACACTGCACTTGTCCCCCTGGGTGTGGGCAATGAAAGTTGGTTTGGTGTATGTCATTACTTTTTTCAGTAGCTGACAGCATATTTGGAAGTTGACACCTACATGTCTGATATAGCTACAGAAGGCTTTGTGATTGTTATTCTTACATTCCTTGGCAATTTGTCTTTAGAAACTGTGCTTGGATTATTTTATGAGCAATCATTGTTTCATCTTAATAATGATCAGTGATGCCTTTCCTTTAGTGAAGTTGACTCTATCAAGTGTTAGTTTCCTCCTGCTGTTGTCTAGCTTATTTATGGGCATCGAACACCAGATTGTTTTCTTATTTTTGGAGGGGTGCATCTTGGTTTTATTTGTGATGTCTCGATCCATGCATCCCTGTAGATGCTCATAGGATGCACTTGTAAATGATTTTGCAGATTGTATACCATTATCCTATAGCAAGAGGGCTTTGGAATGTTCCATGCTGGTCTTGGGAAGTGTGCAGTTTGCTTTTGAAAATGTCTTCACAGTAATTTCATTGACTGGGTGTGGGGGCGGGATGTGGATGTCCAGTGTGATTACTTAATGATCTGATATTACCAGCAAGGGGTTTATCTCTGTTGTGGAACACTGGTACCCCATGTTGGTGATGATCATGTCCAGTATGTTGTCACCTCTAGTGGGCATTCTGACCAGCTGTTCCAGGGTGTTAGAGTTTCTTAACTCTAGAATACATTGGGCAAAGGACATTGTATACGAGTATTTCACCCACTCAGTGTTTGGGTAGTTGTAATCTCCTCATATAATGGTGTTCGATAGGACCTTTATATTTGCCATTGTTCTCCAGAATACTGAGTGAGGTTCCTGAGACAAGGTACATGATCTGTAGCAAGCTACAATCTGACGGGCAGATTTGCCCAATGTTAGTTGTACTTGCATGGTCTCCAAGGCCTCATGCTGTGGCAGTAACCTGGAGGTGTGGATATCCATAAGTTAAATGGCTACACCACTTCGTTTTGTATTTCACTCGTGGTCTTGGGTCCAAAGGTCAGGGTAATTGTGAGTGTTTTACGTGGATCATATCCAACAACTGCATGTCTGACATAGCTTTTGATGTTATGCAGTGAAGACCTCTGAGTAGGCGATATGCAAGGGAGTACGGATGGAGCATTTTGCGATGGTTTGTGTATGGCATGTATTTCAGGCCACTAATGCTGTTTGTGAGGTATTGCTGCTGGCTTTCCAGTTGTTGTAGTTGTCTTGTGAGGTACATAGCAACACTGGTGTTGTACTCTTTTATAGTTCTAGTGAGTGGTGAGTAGAGGGGAGCAATGTCCTCTTTTCTTCTGCATGTGACACATTTTGTGATGAGGTGTGCTACATAAGAGGGTTTCCTGACTACTATGGGAATATGCTTATCACAGTTGTATCCACTGTCCACCCATGACCCAGGGTCTCTTGTCACACTTAAAGTGTGAGGTATACTACCACCTATGTTGTAGTTCTTGGCTACAGAGATTTTAACAAAGGTGATGATAATGCACCTTTTGGCATTGAGTTACAGCCCATGGCTTGGACAAAAGCCATCTGTCTCAGTGAGGCACTTTTATAGGATGTCCACATCTTTAGTGTTTACAATGATGGTTCCTAGTCTGCAGTCCTCTGGAAATGTCAGCAGCCACAGAACTTCCATGTTAATGTTTACTTCAGGAAAGTTGATACTACACCGCCTGGGAAGTTATCTAGTCCAATGGCTGCTGTGATACTGGCTTCGGAGAGTGTTTTTTACCTGTGCAACCGTGATGTCTGCAACTTTACAGTCTTCCATTATGGACATGTGCTCTTTCATGGGTGAGAGGGGGGTAAAGTTAACACTGATCCTATCTGCCAGGATGTTGCCAATATCAGTTGGCTCTGTACATTTAGTAAACCACCAAACGACCAGCAAAAAACGATAGTGAACACGCAGTAATGAAGAAATAATGATTATTTATTTATAATTCCTTCAAATCCAGACCGGTTTCGGCTATTCAGCCTTTATCAATGAATACAATCAACATTTAGTGCCATTGAGCTATAACTCAGAACAGATCTGAGTGTAACCATGACATGGACATGTCTGTTGGGCAGAGATCTCCTGCGTAGACAGTATGCAACTGAGTACAGCTTGTGTTACATTCATTCTTGTTGCATGGGGCAACTATATGAGGCCAGTAATCCTCTTGTTAAGGTTCTTCATTGTTCTTTCTAGTTGCTGAATGTGCCTAGTCAGATTCCTCGCAAGTGTGTTGTGGTAGTCTCTGACAGGTCTGATGATTGCTGAGTAGTGGCAACCTCCTTTGACCTACATGCTCAGACCTTGGCAGTTTGTGTGTACACATAGCAGGATTCTCAGACCACTTTGTGAATGTGTTTCTGGAAGTAGAGATGACTATACACATTTGTGCATAGATCCCTAATCATCACATCCATATTTAGCCTAAGTGTGTGAGCATGCCCAGTATGACCTGTCAGTATTTTCCTGCCTGACATTTGCTTCATTTGTTTAAGTGTGTGAGCATGCCCAGTATGACCTTTCAGTGTGATGCAGAATGAAATCCACTACATTTGTTGGACTGTGTGAGCACACACAGTATACACATTTATACCATATGTGTATGGTAAATCAAGGTGTATTTTTACAGCAGGGCTCACCTTTGTGAGATAAATCAACAGGGATCATGCTGTGCCTGCAGGGCTTCCATGAGACACTTTGCATAGACCTACTGACATTTCTACATACAGGGGGGCAGCTATTTCTTTGTACATTTCTAACCATGGGTACACCGGATTGTTACTGTAGGTGTACATAGGATGTGGGTTTCACCTGACACTTATACACATTTGCTGTGCCTGCACTGCTATGTACAGGACACCATTACAGTCTGTACTGTTCCCTATCGAACTGGCTTGAGGCATACTAGTGTACTACAGGTCTTAGCATCCATTGCAACATATATTAGCTTGCGACTTCATAGCCTACACAACCCACATCACAACTCCTGGCCTGATGTTCTCTGTCTGCTTAGGCATGTGGGTGAGGTTACCCATTTGCCTCATTAGGGGCATGATACAGCATTGCTTTGTGTTTGCATTAGTGTACAATTGTCCTGCTGTGTCTCTACCACTGCAATGCTATCATGGCTTAGTGGTTCAGTACTCTGACTATAGTGCACAGTATCCTGGGTTCAAGCCCTGTCACTGCTCTTTATTTTCATGCTGGCCAGACCAGACTGCTTAAGGTACAGTAAAGCAGATATGCACATGTTTAACTGACTTTACTCAACTTTGGCCGACCTTTGGCAAACATTGCATGAGCAATTTCTTTTACATATACTAGATATTGGTAAAAGCTGCTTAGCACTGCTTTATATTGTTTAAAACATGGCAATCATGCCTCAGGTTTTGCTGCAGGGCTGCCTATGTTGGATGCACATACTACACTCCCTATACATGTTTGGAAACAGGTAGTGTCAAGTTAGGCATCCCTTTTATTTTATGTGCGAGTCAGTGAGAGGTATCATTTCCAGGGTTCCTACTGTGCCAGTGTATGTGCTATGCATTGCCTCCTTTGCCATGGACAAGGCATACTTGGCCCACCTCCTTCTGCCTACTGGGGCAGGGTCAGGATGTTCCTCCTCCAAGTCACGCTGTGCCTGTGCAGGCCTTGGCAATGGTGGGGGGCTGTTTGGCCCTGCCCCATGCTGTTCCTGCTGCAGCTGTTTTCGCAGGATCATATTGTGTAGCATGGCACATACCATAACAATTTGGGTACATGTAGTTGGTGAGTACTGCAAGGCTCCACCAGATGTGTCCAGGCACTGGAACCATGCTCGATTACATTTCGTGTTTGTGCATGTGCCTCATTATGGAGTTCTTCTTCAAGTGTGTGTGCATTTCTGCTGGGTGTCATCAGCCACGGCTCCAGTGAGTATCCAGCATCCCCCACTAGGTGACCGTCAGGGATGTCCCCATTTGCAAATGTCTGGTACAGCTGCGACAGATGCCATATATGGGAATCATAGTAGCTTCCAGGGCAGCCAGCACACACATTCAGTATTATGCCCTGGGCATCACACACGACCTGGCAGTTGATGGAGTTGAAGCCCTTGTGGTTGATGTAGGCCCTACCCCACTCACCAGCTGGTGCTTTGATGTGTATGTGCGTGCAGTCAATTGCACCCACTACCTCAGGGTATTCCGCTATTTGCTGGAAGAAACGCATATTGCCGGCCAATACCTCATGGGAATTGGGGAAATATACATGATCACCAACATGTGCTGAAATGGCATTCAGGAACTGGTGCAGTACCCTTGATGCTGATGCCTGTGAAATCCCCATCATATCACCAGTTGGTCTCTGGAAGGTACCTGTTGCTAGTATTCTTAGGCCAACATATACCTTGGTTTCTGGGTTCCCCTCTGTTGGTTCTGTGTGTGAGGTGTGGCCTGCACAGCTCAATAATTTTCTGCAGGAGCTCTCTGACCACTCTATAGTGCTCCACTATTTCCACCTCATGTAGCCCCTGGTAGGTTACCCTGGGTCTGTACACTCTTCTCTGTCTCCTCACTGTGGGTTGCTCAGCAGCATTCACAATGGCACCACCCTCAGCATCTTGCACATGTTGCCTTATAACAGCAATGGCAGCCCCTAACATTTTTATGTCTCAGTTTCAGCTTTTTAAGTTTTCACTTCTCTTTGTTGACTGCAGTGTTGCAGTATTGCAGTGTTTCTGAGAAAAACATGGGGGAATGTTGTTTGCAGAGTTTTAGGTGCTGGGCTGGGCTGGGCTAGTGTACTGCCTGTGTAATTGGCTGATTCTGATTGATTTCACCTGGCAGCTCTGCTAGTTCTCCTTGGTTAACTTCCTACTACTTCCTTTTCCCATTTCTGTTTCCACAGGGGGCAGCGCCGCGCAAACAAGTGCAAACACACTTACATGCGCGCACACAGGCTTACACAGGCTTACACGGGCTTAGGCAGGTGCACATTCATGTATACTAGCTTAGATGGCATTTTACAGGCTTACAAGGGCACACACCCACGCACACAAGCTTAGATGGGTTTAGAAGCGTGCACACGCGGCCACACGTGTGCACACAGTGTAAGCAGCTTTGCAAGAAACTTTAGTGATAGCCATGGTGTACACCTTCAGTTTCTGGATTTCAGTTTAGGCAACTGTAGACACACCTATTTTAGTCCTGAGTAACTCACAGCAACCACATGCCACTCTGCTCCAATAAGCTTACAGTCTTTTTCATACATACCCCCTCATGATGTCACCCATATTTTACTCTGTTACTCCCCTTTTCCTACTCTTACACTCTAGGGACATGGTTCACATAGCAGGAAATATTGGGATTCACTATCCTTATCCTCATTTGCATAGGATTGCCTAATAATGCTTAGTTACATCTCTCAGACTGGGCTTCCCCCCTTAGCAACGTCTACTCAGTAGCCATGTTGTCTTCAGCCTGCCATTCACTTGCATGGAAAATTAATATTTTGAATAAAATCCCTATTTGTGGCTTTTATTTTTTGGTTTTCTGTTTTTTAGAGCACAGCACGTTTGCGCTGTGCTGCGCTATGCTTAAACATCGGAGATCGGGGTAAACATTCTTTTTTTTTATTTTGCAATGGAAAATAATACCAATGGCCCTATATTTGGCCATTGGCATGCTTCCTCAACTGCATGTGTCCTTTATTTTGAGCTGTCACGGCTCCGTTTTGCTATTTGCAGAACGGTACTCATTTGACAACTGAGTACATTTCTGCAAATAACACTACTCTTACTTGGACAGGTTAGTGTTTCCTGGATCGCAAATTTATCTCATTTGCATAGCTTTCAACAGCAAATGAGGTAATTTGCATAACCTAACCCTGTCCGTGTAAGAGTCATTTTAGGAGCTCTCTTGCACGCCCCTGCCGGCTGTTCCTGGATCGCTTGGCAGACATGTTGGCTGCATAGAGTCTTACTCTAGTCTTAGACTCCGTGCAAGCCTTCGTGAATTCAGCCCACCATCTTTATATAAAAGTTTATTTTTAATCAAAAAACTCTCAGCCAATTTAACTTTAACCTGTAACAAAACTGTTGCTGATGATATATTAAAATTTTTATTATACATTTTCATAAAATGTTCTCCCCACAGCACTATCCATTCTAGAAATACATGCAAAAAAGAAACACCATTAATTACTAGAAAACATTGCACCACATTAAAACAATTAATTAATATTTCAGTTTTTAACTGAATTGTTTTACTGTATATATTGTGAATGTTTTATGTTTGAGGTCACTTTCTTTGAAGGTCTTTTGCAGATGCAGTCAAAGTGATTTAGTAAAGAGAGTGCTTGTTATGCTGTATTTTCTTCTAAATAATGTTTTCCTACTTATGACAGGTGTTAATGTAAAATAAATAAATAAACTGACACATAAATATATAAATAAATAAATAAACACCGGACAAACGAGTTAGAAAAACAACAAGGTTCTCCAATTAAATGACAGTCAGCCTTTGTGAGTAAACATGAGGATAAGGAAAATCAGTAGGATGAAAGTATGGCTGGCGAGTGTGAGGTTACGACAAACTGACCACAAAGACAGACTACCATTGGGGTGGTGGAAGTCATTGACAAAATGAGGAGGAACACAACCCTGAATCATTACTTATCCTCATCCGCAATTTTCTAAGAAAGTGGTCAAAATGCTACCCATTTTTGTGTTAGTATCATTCAACAGATCACGAACAATGAGTAGAGATTAGAAAAGGATAAAAGTCCATAGAGGTATGACCAACCCTTGCAATTGTAAGCTAGTGAATCTAATATTGGTTACAGAGAAGGTGAAAGAAGTCATCATCAGAAAAGGCTCATGAATAACTTGGAACACAGCCAATTCACATATTTGAAATGGCTTGTTTTTGGAGCCAGGATGTGTTGTCAGTCTGATTTTATCCAGCAGGTCTTTGAATGAGTTAAAGAAGAATTAGACTGAGGCTAACCAGCATGACATAGTCTACTTTGATTTCTGTAAGTCATTCGGCAGAGATCCTTATTGGAGATAACTAAACAAGCTTTTGTGTCTTAGAGAATGGGATAAAATGATGACAGCGGTGATATACAGTAAGGTGGTTGCAGGAATGAAATCACAGTGGTAGTAAAGGAGCTAGATTCAAAAGAAATAAAATAAATGCCTAGCGTGCCATAGGATCAGTGTTGAGATTAATGCCTTTCAGCATGTTTTCTTGGACATTTCAAACTTTAGTGACAACAGGATCAGCTTTGCTTGCAACTTAAAGCAAGGTAAATGCCATCACAGAAGACAGAGGACAGAACTCTGCATGGATTTGAGAAAACAGACTAGTGGTGCAGAGGAATGGTAACTAAGACAATGCAAAGTGAGGTACTAAAAGCAAAACAGGCCAGGTATGTTGCAGCACTGAGTAGAGCTAGGTATAATGAACTGTACAACTCTAGTCCACTGATAGCAGGGGAAATGGTATAGCTAAAGCAATGTGATGCTTAGATGCATTCTGAGGGAAATCAACTCCAGGGACAGAGACACCCTTCTGCAACTCACTATTATACTGGTCTGATTTCACATGGAATAATCTGCAGTTTCTGGAGATCATACATTATAGGGGATCAACAGACAGAGAAAGCAGAAATAAAACATCAAGGGTAATAAACAGTTACAGAAACAAGACTGATGAGAAATTAAACAGCTATTAAATCTTTTCAGTTTCATCAGGAGGGTTGGAGAGAAATGATCCATGTCCTTTAAATCATGGATAATGACTGACATGTTATAGAGCTAAGGATAAAGGGCCGAGATGTGGAGAGCAATAGCTACAATTTGAAGGTGCAAACTAAGCTTTAAAGCTAAGCAAGTATCAATTCACACACAAGCAGGGAGTATGATGTGTAAAATAGAATCAAAATGAGTGGTTGGTGAGTGTTAATTGAGGATTTCCAAAAGGCATGGGACAAACAGAGAAAGGAAGGGTGCAGGAGGATGAGAGGCAAGCATGGAATGCTAGCACTAAGGTAGGGACAGACTAGAAAAGACAAACTATTTCTTAATGTTGATTTTAAATCTCAAATGCATGTGTGTATAAAGAAAAAAAACGTCAAAATAAAATAAACAATACATCCACATATAGTTAAACAAGCCTTTACCAGAATCATGCACACTATGTCTGACACCTTTCTTTAATGTAATATTAGATAACAAGAAGTCTTAATTTATCATAATTAGAGTAATCTTTGTGCATGCACAACTCATAACAAAAATATCCCAATGGGAAGCATAATTATACAGTTTATTGATGCTTATCCTCCTGAAAATTGATTTAGAGTGAAATCGATAAGCCCAGTACATAACACATCATCCCTGTACATAGCAAATACCATACCAAGGAAGACTGTGATGTTAACTGTGTATAGATTCAGCTACTTTAAGGTGGGTGGGCAATTTGTTTAGGGCCATGCAATTGCTTGGCACCACAGTAAGGCCTCACTTCCGAAGAACTGGACATTTCAAGGATCTGTGGAGGACACCTCCGGAAAATGATAATTGTCAGCCAGCAAGTTACCACAGCAGTTTCAGAATATGATGGCGCAATATATAATGCAGTATCCCTGGATGCTGAGAGGATAACAGCAATGAACCAGTTTCAAATAGTGACAAGGAATCCTAGCATAAATGGCACCTTCAACTGTGTCACCTTCACCAAAGATGTACTAAGCACAGATTATGCACACTGCTATATGAATTTATATTCATTGCATTCACCTCCAATCAAGATTTTCTATGATTCTAGGAAAGTTTGTTCAGGATATCTGTACAAAAAACTCATGTATGTATCACAGTGTCTATAAACAGCACACATCTATTATTTAGCATTTAGAAAAATAAACAAATACTAACTTAAAACTGATGCAGTAACAACCAAGAAGCCCTTTTTAATGGCACCCCTTTCTTATTTTATCTTTATGAGAAAATAATGTTTTAAACTGTATCTCACTTCATTGAAATCCCTAACATAGTAAATTAGAAATAGGAAAATACCACCTAGTACTCATTCAGAATATTACTTTGAGACCACACTGCGGGAAGTTAAAAGTGAACTTCCTTTCAAGATTTTGGCTAATAACAAGTCAGACAGTAAACAATTACCTGAGAGGTTATTAAACTTTCTTGCACAGTTTTATTTATAACGGCGCAGTGGTGTAGTGGTTAATGCTGTCACCTCACAGCAAGAGTTTCTCTGGTTCGATTCTCAGCCAGGGTGCCTTCTGTGTGGAGTTTGCATGTTCTCTCTGCATTCGCGTGGTTTTCCTCCGGGTACTCTGGTTTCCTCCCACATTCTAAAGACATGCGTCTGGAGTATTTCTCCCCAGGCCTTTGCTGAAAACAGGATCTGTGGAACCTAGTCGGACTTTCCCGGTCAACAAATGTTAAATAAAATAAAATTTATAAGTAAAAAATGCTACTTTGATGTAATTACCCATTGATTTTTTTTCTCTAATATGTTTTCTTACTAAGTTTGAATTATGCACCATATACTTCACTATAAAATATGGCATCATATCTTTATTTACTGAATTATATACAGGATTAAAATCTGTTCTCTGATCAAAACCCATTATGAGTTCAAGAAATAGATATCAAGAAATTCACTTCAAAACTAGTATTCTATACACTATGTATTACTGAACGGAATTCAATTCTCATTTTCAAAATAAGTAGGAATCTCATATTGCAATATGTGAAGTTATAGTATTTGTAATATACCAATTGAAGGAGGCTTAGCATAGTAGTAACTTTGTGTTGTGACAATGTCACTTTTTCACTTTTAAGTAAGCTGCTTTGGTGTCAAGATACCTCTGCGTGAACAGCTGTTCTATTATGTATACCTCAAGACCATTAACTATTTTTAATTGGTTTTGTTCCCTTAATAATGTCAGATATGGACTTCAGTTTAATGTATTTATTAACAGTCAGGTGTGCAGTAGTAGAAACATTTTGTTTAAATACAACTCAGCCATTGAGCCTTGAGAGTAGAAAATCATTTAATAGTTTTCAGGGCATTCTGGAATACCAGAATTTTGATGAAGCAATTCCAAGGCAAAATTTAAATATGTTACAGCCCTCATCCTTGTTAGATCAGTACTCTGGTAGCATTGGGAACACATTCTGATGTCTCTTCCCTGCTGAGCTATGTTTAGAAGGCAGTATCTCTGAACAGTCCAAAACATGTAGCGTGCATGACTTATAACCTTTAGATTTATACCTTTGAAACTGTTCAAAAATGGTTAGTAATAAGTACAAACCTGTATGCAAATGTATTACTGCAGCTTATTCAGTGTGCTTGCATTTTTTATGTTTGTTGGCATCTGATATATATATTTTTTAGATGTGTTGTAAAACACATTTCTTCATTTCTGGACTTTTGTTCTAAGACTGAGACATGTTTTAACAAAAGTAATTTACATTGTTGAAGGATAGTCTTATAATTTTGCCTTTTGAAACAAATGAGTCCTGGAAAGAAAAAAAATGAAACTACCCAGCTTCTTTTTATTACAGAGGTAGTCCATTTTCTTCAGCAAAAATTGAGTAAGAATTATGAAATGGATACCTGTACAAACTGTATGCATTTCCCTAAATGCACCATGAAAAAAAGACTGCTGAAATTATGTGTCAATAAGTAAAGTACTGAAACATTACAAATGGGGCATTGCAGATTCACTTGTTTATTTGTGCTTATAAACTAGAAATAGACTCAATGGTGCAAGGACAAGAACACAAGTGCAGTTGTGTGGTCTGACATGCTGTAGAATTAATGGACCTGGGGATTACACCTCTTGGCATCATCATAATTAGGTACTTGTGAATGTTTTTCCACCCTAAAGAAAGCGAGGGAGAAACAACTTCAGAATCATCTGCAAGCTTTCATTCTGACAGACTTTCATCAAACAGCTAAATGCAGGAAAGGCTCACTGCCAATACATTTCTTTCACCAGAAACGGTTTTCTGCTTCCCATTTTAGATTACAATTTCACTGTAGGGTTAGCTACCTTCTTAGAGCTAACTTTCTTATCAAGATACTTCTTGTTAATACTTGAAACTGCCATGATCCTGTTTCTCACCAACACTTAGCATATAACGGAAATGGTGTATTTCACTCTTTTTGGTATAGCAGGACAAAGTCATTTCCATTTGTAGTCATACACATTTCTCACACCCATTGCATCCTGCTCCAGCTTCATACATGTATTACTCACCTAGCATTCTGATTCCCAAAACTATTAACTACCTGTATCTCACACACACACACACACACACACACACACACACACACACACACACACACACACACACACACACACACACACACACACACACAAACACACACACACTCACACGCACAGACATATACACACAAATACACACATGCGTATACACATGCACACACACACACACACACACACACACACAAAGTACAGTGCTAAAAGTATTGCTTTTCTTAAAGGGACAGGTCCCCTTTTGTAGGGTGGCTATAGCACTTTTCTCCCCCCTTAGTAAATCAGTTACAGTACAGAAACAGTGGGGACCAGAATTCTTGCTAGCTTTATACAGATCTGAATGCTGCTGGCATGAGATTATGCTGTCACTGAAGCCACACAGACAGCTGAGAAATAGTAAGGCATTTGGCAGTTTATTTACCACCAAATATCAATGGCAATAACACTGTAATATTTTCTGTTTTTTTCTTCACCCAGAGTACACTGTTACTCAACAGGTAGCTAGCTTTATCAAACAATGGGCATTCATGCGTCATGCATCACTCTGTGGTTGGCATTCGCAGCTAAGAATAAGTCATACTCTGCCGCAAGTTGCCAAATGTATACCACCATAAGCGAACATACACAGCAGTTCTTCAACTTTATCAGTGCTACTTCCCTCTAGCCAATAGTACCCTTCTCTAGAGAGTTCAACTTCTTCAGACTTGCACTAACTAACACAGAACCTGACTACTTCACATCCAAAGTCCCCCAACATGATTAAGTCTGACAAGCAGGCTGTCATATTTTTTCTATGTGTTTAACTCAAAGCTCGATCCATTCCTACAATATTCAAGGATTTCTCTAAAATGACCTTTTAGCACCATCAGATGACCTAAGGAAGTGTACAAGCTCTCCTCTCCCTGTGACCCTATGACCAAATTATTTTTTCTTCACAGCCAAAATCCTACATTGAAGCATCTGTCCTTATCTATCACAAGTATGACAGTACATTTTAGAGTAAGACCCTGTCCAGAAATATCTATATCAGCAAACTCCAAAAAAAAGCAAAAAAGACTTAAGCAGTAAGTAATAATGTCAAGTCACCCCATTGTAGCAATGGGCTTCTCTGCAACTGGTCATGGTGAAATTCGTGAGCTTCAGTTGCCAGAGGCAGAACATCAAATGTTGTTCTCCACAAAATATTATTTCCAGTGCTGTTTCTAAGTGTGCATCAGTAATGATTCATTTCTTTTTGAAGATTCCACCCCTCATTGAGTTTTGTGTGACTGTGAAGTTGGTATATATAAATTTGGGGGATGCAGGGAGCTTGCCACCAACATTAAGTGTTGCAGTGGTGCTTGCTCCGTTCCACCCCCTGCAAAAAAAAAAAAAAAGCAGTCCCTGGCTGAGACTGAAATAGGTCCAGTGAGATCAGTGCTCTGCCCAGGTTAATTTGTTTCAGTATTATGGATTGAGTTCTTCATGAAGATAACTGGAGATATTAGTAAAAATCTTTCAGTGCACACTGCTTACTTGAAACTAGCGAGAACCTTTGATATGATTCCACAGTCTGGTATAAATGACAAAATCATCCACTTAAATGTTAAACCTCATATAACCTGCTGAATTCTTCATAGGCATTACCCACATGGTGAGGATTGGTGGCATACTCTGCTCTAAAAGGCTTGTCACCAGTGGTCTCCTCTGGAGTCCTGTACTTGATCCTCTTCAGATATACTTCTCCAGTATCAAAATGAGGTCCAATCTAAGGCTGACAACAGTTGTTGATGGCTGCAAATTTTGTACTGTCATTAGCTGTACAGCTGGTTCCTGTATTCTGCATGTAGGCCCATGCCTCTTAACCTGCAGACACTGAAAGTAGGAACAAGGCTCTTAAAAGGCAGATGCATTTAGCCAAAATTCTGAACATCCATTTAGTATAAAATCTGAATAATAAATTCCACATAATTCTTCCTGCTTTCAATGGAAATGTGGGATACCACTCAGAAACACGTTTAAAAAACAGAGAGGCAAAAATGTGGGAAAAAATGTAAGTACACTATCAAAGAGACAGCGTGCAATTTTTAGACTTTAATAAATTGTATTGCAAAATTCTACCACACAACATCATGTATTTTTGCTTTTGAAAAATTGAGATGCAAGATGCCTGTCCCTTTTCTTTGAATGATTGGTACCACCGGTATGTTAGTCATGTAGTATGGTTTTCTGTGTACCAGGCAGCTTCAAAAATTACATGTGATGGGGGGCGTCAGAACATTCTGTGAAGGGGTAAATTGCGCCTGAAAATAGGGACATATCTCCAAAAATAGGTATATATTGTGCAGCACTAAATCAGACCTGAAAATAGGTATATTCCTCCAAAACAGGGAAAGTTGACAAGTCTGAAATCAGCCGAGTTGATGTTAATTCCTGATATCCTGGCTATAAACCCAAGCTCACTGCAAAAAAATGCAATATGGAAAGCAAAACTGTAGAGTACAGAAGGTTTATGAGAGGCCATATTTTTGTGAAGCAAAAACAAAACTTTCCTAGCTGTAGAATCAGATTTTACAGTTAAGAAAGCAAAAAAAAAAAAAGATAAAGGGTCCTCAGGGAATGCCTAATTACTTCACTTTGATCTATCAAAAACATTGTAAACCATGTCCCATATGAAACTACGAAGTAGCTTTTTAAACATTTCAACAGTGATAGTAAGTATTATACAAATATGAGTCACTATACAGTCTGGGTACAGTAACCACATAGGATAGCATCTCCAATTGAGACAAAGTGTGTTATTTTATGAATTACTTGTCAACTTCGGAGGAAAAAAACAGTGGAATAATACACATTATCAACCTCAATAGCATTATGGATATGTTGGACTGGAAACAGATACAGGTAGCAACTACCAGACCAGTGAAGGTAAATGCATTGATCAGCATAAGAGCAGCAGCTAGGGGAGATCTGAGGTCTAGGGCAGCATCAGATAAACCTTTATGTGTGGATACAAGAAGAAATTGCTGGGAAAGTATCTGGCAATAAGGATATTAGAGAAATGTACCCTCTGAAGGGACAGCTGTCTAACAAGAAAGGGTAGGGGGAACTAGGGATGAGACTAATGAGTTCTCCCCAGGAGAGATGCAAGCTTTCTTTATGCAAAGTGGCGGTGCCTTTAAAGGACATCTGTGTCACTCTGTGATGGAAGTAGGAGCCATTATAAGATGGGCAAACATTTGACTGTGCTTCAGAGTGAAATATGTTCTCTTCTCTCAAGCAATTAAGAAGAAGAGATAAGAGCATTCCATGGTCAAAGGATACCTGCAGCTGCACCTCCTTATAGCCTCTGCGCCTTGCTTTGTGTTTGGTCCCTGCTGGATTATGCCTGTGTCTGTGCCATACATGTGAAGTGAGGATTTAAGATGGGAAGGTTATGACTGTAGATGAAGATACCGAAGGATATCCTAGCAAGATGCTGAAAGGAGCTTAGGGAAGTGTAAGGTCTTGAGGAATGAAATCCTATTGTTTAAACATTTGCAAGTGAGTTCATATGAGGCAGTGCAAACTGGGTAAAGATTCAGTGTTAAGAGGAGAGGCAGTTCTGCTTGGGTGCATAAGCGAAGGAGGGTAGATTCTTCTCAAGGGGACATACTTGGATTGGGAAAGAATGCAATTATGATCCGAAATTCTACTTGTTCAAAGTGATGAGCAGTTGAATGTCCCACTGGAAATCAGTGCACAAGTACTGGGGTAGTGGTCAGAATACCAACACATAGTGTATTCCAGCAGAAGTAGATGCAGAAACAAATACAAGACAAACCATATTACTTTTCTCCAAGTATAAGCGGGGGTCAAGCCTCCCTGAACCCCCCATGTGGGTGGGTTGTGCCCCCCACTCCCCCTGCTACTCAAATATATCAACTCCGAGATTGCACTTCACTACATTAACATGAGTTATGTTGTAGTATAGCAAGTTAGAAGGGAACGTGACTAAGATTACAACATGCAGTCATGAAACACATAATGGTATGTTTTCCATTTTGTTCTGTGGAGTGCAATCTTGGCGTTGATATATTTAAGTAGCAGGGGGTGCAGGGGGCTTGCCTCCCTGCTTATACTTGGAGATGTGGTAAAGAGTCTATATTTTATTTGTTTCTATATGTAGTTGGCCTGGAATATAGTAAGTGTTGGTATCTTGCATGTTTTCAGTATTTTGAGATTCAGTATTTTGAGTTTGCAGTCTTTTGAACTTTCAAGATTTTGGCCTCAGTCTTTTGAAATTCAAGATTTTGGGCTTCCAGTCTACTGAAGTGAATATATATGGGTCTACTTTGTTTCACTGAATCTCATTTCACTGAATTTCATTTCACTGAACTGAATATATGGCACTGTGTAGAGTACTCTAAGGGAAGTAAAAGGTATTTGCCCTTTTTCCCACTGTAGTGTGATCCTGGAGTTAGTATATATAGTTAGAGGGGGTACAGGGAGTACCCCCCCACATGGGGTGGCTTGTGGGGGCATAGCCCCCCACTTAGTTTGCATACATATTGTCTTGTGGAGAGAGTTAGTCATTGGTTTTGTAGCTATGCTTGTGTATTGCTTAAAATGTATTGTTTTGAAGTTTATGGTAAAATACAATATAAAACAACCCCCCCACACACCCCTAACTATATATATATATATATATATATATATATATATATATATATATATATATATATATATACTAACTCCAAGATTGCACTACAGTGGGGAAAAAGGTATGCATCTTTTACTTGCCTTAAAGTACTCTACACAGTGTCATATATACTAAGTTCAGTACAGTGAAATGAGATTCAGTGAAATGAGTTTTCAGTAATTTGTGTTTTCAGTGATGTGGTCAGGGTGAAATGAAATTCAGTGAAATGAGATTCAAGAAAACAAAGTAGACCCATATATAAATATATATATATATATATATATATATATATATATATATATATATATATATATATATGGTTCACCTGAGTTTTACAGAATGTATGTTTGTCTGACAAATGAAGGGGTGTGATGTAATGTCGATGGCATGGATGGCCAAACTGTGGATATGTCAATGGTACAGAATGCCAATACAGGTAGGTGGGGTTGGGGAGGTGACAGCTTGTGTGTGTGTGTGTGTGTGTGTGTGTGTGTGTGTGTGTGTGTGTGTGTGTGTGTGTGTGTGTGTGTGTGTGTGCACGTATGTGTGTATGAGAGTTAGAGTTAGTTGGGGATAAGTGAAGGATGGGTGTTATGTGGTTGTGTATGAGTTTGTATATTTTAGGGTAAGGGCAGGGGTTAGGTTAGGGGATAGATGTTGTGTTGTTTGTGTTTGTTTATGAATGCTTGCATCTGAGTCCGTCTTGTGTCGTGGTAGTATTACAGGAATGTTTTAATAATGTTAAGGTGTAGGGTTTGGGTCTGGGGGAAGGTACAATGTTAGGGTTAGCACCTATTACTAAGGTAGTGCAGGGGACAGAACCCCCTTGCCCTCTTTAGTAATGGGTGCTAACCCTAATCTTAACACATACATACCAAGTATGCCCAGGATCATTATGTTATTCATATAAACCATGTATAATTGTCAGTCCCAGTAACACAACCTGTAGGATATCAATCCTGATAAGTTTACAGTTTCCTTCCTTCCATACCTTCTGTCTTTATGCCAATTATCCTGCTATTCAGTCATTCTTATAAGGCTAACCAGTACATGAAACATGATTCTTATCAACACATTACTGTCAGCAGAGTCAAACCTGCTATTAAAATCTAGAAAGGCAGTTATATTCACCTGAGTACACATCTTGACTATTTGGTTGATTTTCCCAGAAGCTAAGATCATTTTAGTAGCAAAGACCATTGTAGTATAAGATGTGAAAGTGTTGCTTTTAGCCACAATCTTCATGATTTCTGACATTATTCAGTTATCTACTGGTTACTCTCTTCTCCATTTTTATTAAGCTGATTTCAAAGAATAAGAGGTCAAAAAGCTGTGACATAATTTAGTTCCTCTTTCTTCTTTAGAAAGAAGTAATACCAGCCCTTTTGAATAACTTGTCACTTTCTTTTTCATTTTGACCTGTGTTATAAGATGTGCAAAGGACTGGACTTGTCAAGATATTCATATATGCTATTATAAATCTCATTTGGTCCTCCTGTCTTTGCAGTCTTTAAAGTTTTCAGAATATCTCCAGTTTCATCCTGCATTAAAAATGTTTTTTTCTTTGATATGCCACAATCAATTTGTACCTGACACTATGGGGGGGATTCATAAACTTGATAGTGATGTGTACGTAGTAGCCATTCTGAATTCAGAGACAGTCCTAACATGGTGCTGCATGATGCTCTAGCATGAAGACATGTAGCAGCATGTAGGGCTGGCTTTGTTGCTTCATGGTCATGCTGAATGCTATTGAGGCAGTCCACTGGAGAGGCATATATTAATTAGCCATGTGCTCTCCCTCTGTCTCAGAACTGACTGCAGAAAGGAATCTACACATTGAACAACTCAATAAATCACTTAAACATGTTGAACAGCATGGCTGGCCCCACCATATCACAGTAGTGAATATGGTGAAAAGGCTGTGTTTATTTATTGGAATGTAAAGAAGTACGAGGAACAGCAAGGGTACCACTGGCCACCAGGGTTATTGCACTTGGATCAAAATAGAACTTAAACAAGTACAAGGATTGGGGGTTGGGGGGACAGTAGTCACCAGGGATACTGACTTCAGCTTTAATAACATTTAAACAAATATAGGAATTGGATGGTGAGGGGAAATAGAAGCCACCAGAGAGTATACTATACTCTTGTGCCTTACAAGCACTTAAACTAGTACAAAGATTGGTGGGGACAACTAGACAGAGGAAGGATATATAACTCAGAGGTTATGATGACTGTGGTATGTGTGTGGTTGTGTTTGAATGTGCACTTGTGTGTCTGGGACAGTGACTGATGGGAGGATGCATATGCCTGCATGTTGCAGCTGGAGAAGATGAGTACTGCATCACAGCAGTATCAACGATTCAGAAACATGTAAATTAGCCAATAATAAGGTATTTTCTCATTGCATGTCCCTGAATTGCAAAATACCTCATCATGGGAGGAGGACCTTGTATGGCTATGGCCTTTCATATCAACACATTACTGTCAGCAGAGTCATGATTCCCTAGGTATGTGTTATTGATCCATATGCTATTTTATACTCATGGCTGAACTCAGTAATCAAGTTTGGCTTTTACTCTTGAAACTTGATCTCGATTCAGTTTGCAGTATAATATTTTATTTTATTTTGTTAACCAGGTAAGAGCACATATTCACCTGATTCATACTCAGGTTTAGCCCAGAAAAAAAATAGGTAACATATGTAGTAAAACATGGCAAAATGTTACATGTATTACACGGGAATATAACTAAGTACAAATCTCCAAGGAATATACAGATCCATTAGCTACTATGATGAATAGCACTGTTTCAATATTATGAAGTATGCAGTAATTGCTATGTATATTAGACAACATGATAACATATTGCACTACATACTATATAAACATAAAAGTGGATAGCAGTGGAGTAAATTAGATGACTATTGGGTATTCATGGAATAGAGGAGATTAAAGATTGAAAATGAATATTACATGAGAAGACAGAAATCTTGATGAGTGGATGGGAAATAGAAAATTCACCCCTGGGATCTCTCTAGTGGCTCTACTCGACAGAGGCACTAGGAACTAAGGTCAGGTGGCACGATGCCAGGGTTATCCTATGGGCTAGGCTTGTAAAGTCTCCAGGGCCATTAGCCTAGTACACACTTATGAGCCTATGAACCTATGATGTCGAGTGAATGGTTTAATGTCAGGGACATTGCAGAGAGAAGGGGATAGAAAACTAAGTAGAATGGAGCAGCGGTAGGACAGAATGTCTTAACAGCTGGGCATAGAAAGGTGAGTATTAATTGAGTAGGGAGGAGCAATCCACTAATACATAGATTTTGTGATTTGAAGAATGCATATTTTAAATGTTGTCAGAGTATATGAGCTGGAGAACCATGATGTAAATTATGTGATGCAGCCATGTTTGCACAATATATAGAATGCTTCTTTAAATAACATTTTTGCATTAGTCTGGAATTTTCAGAAGGCGAAGGACTGCTATGAGATTGCTTGGGTTATGTATATGGGGGATTATAAGTGAAAACATGTGATCTGTAGTGTGAAGATTATTTCACGATCTAAATAAGGGGGGGATAGATTGTGATATTGACAATAGGTTGTAGTTGTTTTGTTAAAGTCTACTGGTGAAGCAGGGAAAAGATTTTTAAGTAATCTATGCATGAGGGATGAAAATGACAGGTTAATTTATTTTTGTTTTATTTATTTTATTTTACATTTGTTAACCTGGAAAATCCAGCTGGCCTGGGTCCATTTTCAGTGGAGGCCCAGGGAGAAAAGCTCTGAACGTACAAGACAAGTAACAGTTGCAAAACATATTACATTAACAAGTTACAAATATAACATGAAAACAATCAAAAGTTATACATACAGATTCTAATTTAGGTTAGAGTATAACAGTTAAGCTGAATTACTAAATACTTGCTATGAGAAAAATAGTCAAAGAATTTACATGATAAGGCATATTCATATTTGTTTTACTGGTAAAAATTTGGCTTTTGTTAAGATGCTGCAGTAGAATTATTTACAGGAGGCAAGTGTAATGAATGTATAGATATTAACGGATTTCTGAAGGCATAGAAAGATTTTGTGTGTGACACTTACCTTAAATGAGAGTCCATATTCAAGTTGAGTACTCAAGACCTCATTATGAATAGTCATCCCACCCATGAGTGAAAAGAACTGGGTGTTTATTCTCTTATTTTTTTCCCAAAGAGTACATTTTTTTAACTTGGTTGTACTGCAGTGTTACTAGAAATTAAATATTTCATATAGACAAAATTCATTGTATTTATACTGGGATATAGCTTCCATTTATTCCTGGTTGTTTTATTGAACAACCCAGTTTTGAGGTATTAGTGAGGGTCTTTGTCAGGTGCAAAACTGCACAGTTTTAGATTTGTTGGTATTCAGTATGAATTTGCTACGGTTATGCCAATTAGTTGAAAGAGTACTGTTTCAAATGTTTTTGATGATGAGATTAGGAGAAGCATTGGATCTATATAACAGCATATTATCTGGATATAATATGATTTTGGTTACTGTGAGGTCTCTGGGAAGTTTTCGTAAGAACATGGAGAAAAAGAAGACACAATTGATCACTGAGTGACTCCATTAAAAAGTGGAGTAACAGGAGAGGTTGAGTAACCTATTTTGATTTTGAGTTGTATGAAGGTAAGGGAATCTCTAAACCATGGAAGTGAATCTTTGCTTATACTAACTTTATATAAGCAGCTAAAGCACGTGATCCACTGCATCAAAACATCTCTTTTGTGCATTTGCCAACACCAGAGCTGCAGTCTACAATTGCATTTGATGTCTATTGCTAACATTACTTCTATGGATATCTTATCCTACCTAATTATTCTGTTAGTATGTATGAAATTGTACAGTTTACCAGATTATCTGAGTTGTATTTTATTAATCAATATATATATATATATATATATATATATATATATATATATATATATATATATCCTTTTTTTTTCTTACAACAGCTTTACCATGTCTAGAAGTACTTGGTCTATTTATTGACATTTGTTTACCGGGAAGTCTGACTGGGAAATAAATTTCAGCAGAGGCCTGGGGAGAAAAGTTCCAGAGAGTTAAATAACAGCAAATAAAAAAGTAGTATTGTTATAATTAAAAAGTATATATATATATATATATATATATATATATATATATATATATATATAGTTGATATGCAATTTGATAGTAGAATACATAGAATACAATACAATAAAACACCAGTTGCATTATAATAAAAGAAAAAAATACAATTAAGTATAGCAATTGGTATATACAAAAGTATTAGAAGCATGCTATGCTAGGAAATAAGTGAAAAAAGAAGATACAAGTCCCCCCAAGAATATGGAAAGGACAAGTGTTGACAGGGAACAGATAGATAGCATGAGGAAAGGATTAAGAATGCAAAGTAATTTTAATGAAGATCATACAGGAAAGATGCATCAGCATAGCCATGAATTAGTGAGAAACTCTTTGAGAGAGGACTTAAAACATGGAGGCTTGATATAAGTCTGATTAAATCTGAGATAAGAGTTCCATAGTTGGCTAGACAGTATGAGTATAACCTTTGTCCCATACTTTTTTTTTTGGTTTATAGATTTGAAACAGGATTGTGTCTTGAAAGCAGAGTGTGATTTGAGAAAGAGTCAGGAAGCACTGAAGAGTTAGAAGGGTGAGTAGCGAGGTTATACGGTATTTTATGGGTTAGAAGAACTTGTGTATGGGCTAGTTGATGTGGAAGTTCGAACTAGCTGCCAGCACATAATACAGAGCAACGATGATCTCTGTCTGCAGGTTAGTTGCAAATCTAGCTATCTTATTATATAGCATTAACTAGCATCCAGAGAGATCTGGATGCTAGTTAAAACATGTGATCCATAGAGAAGAGAAGGTAATAGATAAGATTTAGCTAGAGTGATTCTATTAGGAGGAGTAAGGAGTGTTTTGATCTATATAGCAGGTCTAGCTTTTGATGACTTTATATAAATATATATATATATATATATATATATATATAGATATAGATATATATATATATATATATATATATATATATATATATATATATATATATATATATATTTATTTATATACACACACACACACACACATTATATATATATATATATATATATATATATATATATATATATATATATATATATATATATATATATATATAGGGTTCCTATTACATGAACAAACTTTTCAAAGTTCAAATGTCATATGGTTGACACCATATGATCGAACTTGAAAAGTTTGAAGGTTAAATGTAACAGCACCGTACGGTGCAGAATGGGAGAATTTCCCTTTTCTGCACTGAAGTGCACTCTTGGAGTTGGTATATTTAACTAGGGGGGTTGTCATCTATGGTGACTCCAAGCAATCTAGTAAGGGTAACTACTTCAATAGTTGTGCTGCTTACAGAGGTAGTGTAGAAGTTACTTTTAACAATGGAGTGTGACTCTGGAAAAATAGTTGTAGTTTTGTCATTCAGGATTAAGTAAATGCTGGCTTTGATATGGCCATAGTTCAACTATGTTGAAGGCTTCTTGTGCCATTGATTGTAGTTTTAGTGGGGTATCAGGTGAGCATGAGATTGCAAAATTTATTCTGCCATTTTGTGTGTAAATGCACTTATGAATCATGTATCTCTTAAGGCAAAGCGACTGAACAAAAATGGAGCTAAAGATAAATTCATGAATTTATTCTTTTAATTAATGTGGTGGATAGACTAAAACATGTTCAGTAATTTTTAGAACGTATATACACATGATAATGTAAATCATAGGTCGATTTTTTTACAAGTTTATTGTCAAGCTTATGATGCAATGTTCTTCAAGAAGATTAGTTACTATAACCCTATATTTTGCTTCCCATGTAAATATATGTATAGCCATATCATTTTAAAAAATAAATAATGACTAACTTCTGAGTATAAAAGAAAATTGACTCCATAATCTTGGAAGAGAATGTGTAATGTATCTGTCACATTTTATTTTTCTACTCGTGTTTATTTGTTCCTCAGTCATTTTTTAGCTCCTTAGTGGAGTGTTCATTACATAGAGAAAGATTATCACCACCAGTTTAAATTTTAGGGACTTGACAAAGCTACACCAAGCAAACCTTCATAAGCAGCTTATTCATATATGCAAAAATACAGGGCTGTCATACCTGACTGTACAAGTGGCCTCCTAACAGATCATACACACACACACACACACACACACACACACACACACACACACACACACACACACACACACAAACACATGCATACAATTACCCATGCACACTTGCACTCACACATTCAGACATTCACACATATAGACACCCAGGCAACTGCATTCATGCCCTGCAGATATGTACACACACACACCCACCCACAGGGCGGCCATGGTGGTGCAGTGGTTAGCATTGCCACCTCACAGATCCCCCCCGGTTTCATTACTCTGATCGTGTCCTCATTAATTAATTCTGTTAATGCTTCTTTTTCATCTTTATTTAAGTTACTATCGCAAATTTTCCTATTATAATTTTTATGTTCAGATCTAATACCTTCTTCCAGAATTCTTTCAAAATTTCGTAACTGAGGTAACAAAGGTGGATTAAAAGTAGATTTCTTTTTCAATTTATTACCTCTAATGTCACTAATGTAACCATTACTACTTGCCAGGACACTCAAATTTATTCTACGCATGAACAACTTGGTGTCCAGAATTGTGGTGGCGGTGTCTCCCTTTGAACTAGGAATAAATTTAAAACCTTTACTAAGTAATTTGAAATGGTTAACCTTAACCTCAAAATTACCATAATTATAAATTGAAAAGTCCTTATATGTATGAGTAACCTTATTAACAACATTAATATCGCTTACTTCATTTCTATCTAAAATCAAACTGTTTGAAGAGAGGGTGTTAATCAATACCTCCCCCTCCCCCTTCTCCCCCCCCTCCTGTAAAAATTTTCCTTATAATTATGAGGCTTGTATACTTCTTCTGTTTCCCTTACTAAGGGAGGAAACTCTTGGTCATAGGTAAAATTATCCTGAAAGTCTAAGTGACTAAAAATGGGTTTGTTCCACTTCCTATTATTAGCAAAATTATTCACATTCTTTTTAGACAAATTAGGTTCTGGATAGTTAGTTCCATTTTCATATTCATTAATGTCCCTATGTAGTTTTCCTATTTTACGTTGCATAACCACATTACATTTCTCGTCAATTTCATGCCTAATATTATAATATTGTTGTTTCTCTTCCTTTATGCTAAATATTAGGTCGTTTTAATAGCATCATCCAATTCATCAATGTCCTTAGTCAGGCTCTTAACACTTCTATCATTCTCTTCCATTATTAATTTAATGACATCTAAACCACATTGATTAAAAACCTTAAGCAAGTTTTTATGAAAAATAGAACCACTAATGACATTGTTTGGATATTTACAGATACGCAAACCTTTAGGAACAATTTCCTTTTTAAGCATTCAGATAAATATGCATTTTCTATATGTAGCGTTTTAAATCTAGTCATAAGGCTTTTAAGCTTGTCAATTTTGACCACATAAGTCTCTCCTTCTTGTCTGTCCACACCAATGTGTGAATCAAAACCAAAGTCAATATTCTTGTTTAACCAGTCTCTAATACTGACATGGTTAGAACAAACAGTACCTTGCTTAGATCCGTGCGAGCTGGTTTCTTCCGTTGAGCTCCTACAGCTGTTCCTCGACGCTCATCAGTCTCTACAATCCCTTCCGATTCCACCCCTAGGATGTTTGGAGTAAGTAAAGGATTGAAATTGGTTGCTGAACCCTCGAAAAGTCGCCGGCGTCATCATCTTCGCCCATAAGCTGCCTCTTCCGTTTACTTCGACCGTTATGCTGCCATACTTCCTCAAACTCAGGTCCACCGCAACCAACCTTGGATTGACTCCCTACCATCCTGTGGCAAAGGGGAGTGAGTAGATCTATGAGCTCGGTCAACTGTCCAATCAGCTTCCTTGATTGGCCGAGCTCCTCCGAAGCTTCCGAACTCATTGCTATCCTTTTCTCTTCTTTTGAAAGTTTCCCTTAGCCCAAAGACCTCACGAACTGGATAAAAGACAACAGAAAGCACTTGAAAGCACCAACAAACACCAAACAAGTGCTACGAGCCAAAGGAAACTGCAACCACGAGTCCACTTCAAATCTTTTAATAGCAGCTCCACGAACCATCCACATAAACGCAATTACACAGAGTAAATAGCCAGCGTTTTCATCCAAACACTTGGACTTCATCAGACAATATGTTCCCATTTAATTAATCTATTTATACTAAATTGATAACCCTCCAACCAATGTAAAACCCCCAAACACATTCAAAATAAACCTATGAACCAACAAGCCTCATTGAATATTAATGCTGAATTAAAACATAAACTATGAAATACATATGCATAACATTTAAAATGTCTAAATGCATTAAAAACCTGAATTAAAAATCTGAACGTACAAGACAAGTAACAGTTGCAAAACATATTACATTAACAAGTTACAAATATAACATGAAAACAATCAAAAGTTATACATACAGATTCTAATTTAGGTTAGAGTATAACAGTTAAGCTGAATTACTAAATACTTGCTATGAGAAAAATAGTCAAAGAATTTACATGATAAGGCATATTCATATTTGTTTTACTGGTAAAAATTTGGCTTTTGTTAAGATGCTGCAGTAGAATTATTTACAGGAGGCAAGTGTAATGAATGTATAGATATTAACGGATTTCTGAAGGCATAGAAAGATTTTGTGTGTGACACTTACCTTAAATGAGAGAGTCCATATTCAAGTTGAGTACTCAAGACCTCATTATGAATAGTCATCCCACCCATGAGTGAAAAGAACTGGGTGTTTATTCTCTTATTTTTTTCCCAAAGAGTACATTTTTTTAACTTGGTTGTACTGCAGTGTTACTAGAAATTAAATATTTCATATAGACAAAATTCATTGTATTTATACTGGGATATAGCTTCCATTTATTCCTGGTTGTTTTATTGAACAACCCAGTTTTGAGGTATTAGTGAGGGTCTTTGTCAGGTGCAAAACTGCACAGTTTTAGATTTGTTGGTATTCAGTATGAATTTGCTACGGTTATGCCAATTAGTTGAAAGAGTACTGTTTCAAATGTTTTTGATGATGAGATTAGGAGAAGCATTGGATCTATATAACAGCATATTATCTGGATATAATATGATTTTGGTTACTGTGAGGTCTCTGGGAAGTTTTCGTAAGAACATGGAGAAAAAGAAGACACAATTGATCACTGAGTGACTCCATTAAAAAGTGGAGTAACAGGAGAGGTTGAGTAACCTATTTTGATTTTGAGTTGTATGAAGGTAAGGGAATCTCTAAACCATGGAAGTGAATCTTTGCTTATACTAACTTTATATAAGCAGCTAAAGCACGTGATCCACTGCATCAAAACATCTCTTTTGTGCATTTGCCAACACCAGAGCTGCAGTCTACAATTGCATTTGATGTCTATTGCTAACATTACTTCTATGGATATCTTATCCTACCTAATTATTCTGTTAGTATGTATGAAATTGTACAGTTTACCAGATTATCTGAGTTGTATTTTATTAATCAATATATATATATATATATATATATATATATATATATATATATATATATATATCCTTTTTTTCTTACAACAGCTTTACCATGTCTAGAAGTACTTGGTCTATTTATTGACATTTGTTTACCGGGAAGTCTGACTGGGAAATAAATTTCAGCAGAGGCCTGGGGAGAAAAGTTCCAGAGAGTTAAATAACAGCAAATAAAAAAGTAGTATTGTTATAATTAAAAAGTATATATATATATATATATATATATATATATATATATATATATATAGTTGATATGCAATTTGATAGTAGAATACATAGAATACAATACAATAAAACACCAGTTGCATTATAATAAAAGAAAAAAATACAATTAAGTATAGCAATTGGTATATACAAAAGTATTAGAAGCATGCTATGCTAGGAAATAAGTGAAAAAAGAAGATACAAGTCCCCCCAAGAATATGGAAAGGACAAGTGTTGACAGGGAACAGATAGATAGCATGAGGAAAGGATTAAGAATGCAAAGTAATTTTAATGAAGATCATACAGGAAAGATGCATCAGCATAGCCATGAATTAGTGAGAAACTCTTTGAGAGAGGACTTAAAACATGGAGGCTTGATATAAGTCTGATTAAATCTGAGATAAGAGTTCCATAGTTGGCTAGACAGTATGAGTATAACCTTTGTCCCATACTTTTTTTTTTGGTTTATAGATTTGAAACAGGATTGTGTCTTGAAAGCGCAGAGTGTGATTTGAGAAAGAGTCAGGAAGCACTGAAGAGTTAGAAGGGTGAGTAGCGAGGTTATACGGTATTTTATGGGTTAGAAGAACTTGTGTATGGGCTAGTTGATGTGGAAGTTCGAACTAGCTGCCAGCACATAATACAGAGCAACGATGATCTCTGTCTGCAGGTTAGTTGCAAATCTAGCTATCTTATTATATAGCATTAACTAGCATCCAGAGAGATCTGGATGCTAGTTAAAACATGTGATCCATAGAGAAGAGAAGGTAATAGATAAGATTTAGCTAGAGTGATTCTATTAGGAGGAGTAAGGAGTGTTTTGATCTATATAGCAGGTCTAGCTTTTGATGACTTTATATAAATATATATATATATATATATATATATATATATATAGATATAGATATATATATATATATATATATATATATATATATATATATATATATATATATATATTTATTTATATACACACACACACACACACATTATATATATATATATATATATATATATATATATATATATATATATATATATATCTATATATATATATATATAGGGTTCCTATTACATGAACACACTTTTCAAAGTTCAAATGTCATATGGTTGACACCATATGATCGAACTTGAAAAGTTTGAAGGTTAAATGTAACAGCACCGTACGGTGCAGAATGGGAGAATTTCCCTTTTCTGCACTGAAGTGCACTCTTGGAGTTGGTATATTTAACTAGGGGGGTTGTCATCTATGGTGACTCCAAGCAATCTAGTAAGGGTAACTACTTCAATAGTTGTGCTGCTTACAGAGGTAGTGTAGAAGTTACTTTTAACAATGGAGTGTGACTCTGGAAAAATAGTTGTAGTTTTGTCATTCAGGATTAAGTAAATGCTGGCTTTGATATGGCCATAGTTCAACTATGTTGAAGGCTTCTTGTGCCATTGATTGTAGTTTTAGTGGGGTATCAGGTGAGCATGAGATTGCAAAATTTATTCTGCCATTTTGTGTGTAAATGCACTTATGAATCATGTATCTCTTAAGGCAAAGCGACTGAACAAAAATGGAGCTAAAGATAAATTCATGAATTTATTCTTTTAATTAATGTGGTGGATAGACTAAAACATGTTCAGTAATTTTTAGAACGTATATACACATGATAATGTAAATCATAGGTCGATTTTTTTACAAGTTTATTGTCAAGCTTATGATGCAATGTTCTTCAAGAAGATTAGTTACTATAACCCTATATTTTGCTTCCCATGTAAATATATGTATAGCCATATCATTTTAAAAAATAAATAATGACTAACTTCTGAGTATAAAAGAAAATTGACTCCATAATCTTGGAAGAGAATGTGTAATGTATCTGTCACATTTTATTTTTCTACTCGTGTTTATTTGTTCCTCAGTCATTTTTTAGCTCCTTAGTGGAGTGTTCATTACATAGAGAAAGATTATCACCACCAGTTTAAATTTTAGGGACTTGACAAAGCTACACCAAGCAAACCTTCATAAGCAGCTTATTCATATATGCTAAAATACAGGGCTGTCATACCTGACTGTACAAGTGGCCTCCTAACAGATCATACACACACACACACACACACACACACACACACACACACACACACACACACACACACACACAAACACATGCATACAATTACCCATGCACACTTGCACTCACACATTCAGACATTCACACATATAGACACCCAGGCAACTGCATTCATGCCCTGCAGATATGTACACACACACACCCACCCACAGGGCGGCCATGGTGGTGCAGTGGTTAGCATTGCCACCTCACAGCAAGAGGTTCTCCGGTTCGATCATCAGCTGGGGTGCCTTCTGTATGGAGCCGACATGTCCTCCCTGTGGCACATGGGCTTCCTCCAGGTGCTCCAATTTCCTCCCACATCCCAAAGACATGCTGTAGATGGATTGGACATGCTAAATTGGCCCTAGGTGTGAGTGTCTGCATGTGTGTGCCTTCTGTGGAAGGTTGGGCGCCGGGCTGTCAACTCAATACTGTAAAACCCCACTGCCAATCATGAGCAGACAGGTAATCTGCTGTGGCGACCCCTAACCGGAAAAAGCCAAAAGAATGTACACACAGATGACTTTGCAATACCAACTTGCAGTCATGCCACAATCTTCATTCCATCCACTGGAGTATATACCAGCAAAAGGTGGTGTGCACCTTTTCTTCTACATTTTCCACATAATGCGTTAAAATAATTCTCTGAATCAGTCTACCATGTTATTCCAGTGCTGGTGATATTTCCATGGGACAGCAGCACATGGCTAATTAACATCATCTGCACCCTTTTACCAGTGAGACTGCTGTCCATGCTATGGCTCATGTCTTGAGTACTGCTATAGCCATATAGTGGACTCTGAATTACTTGGGCTGCACATTTTGTGAAACTGCCAAATACAGGCTTGTGCAGTATGTTATACCTTTATGAATCCCAGGGATATACTTTCAAACAAAACTGGATCACACATCGATTTTGAGAGCAGGTAGAGATTCCCTGCAAGTAAGCTATAGCAAACAGAATACTGACACTTTCTGAAACCTCAGTAGCTAAGCTTTATTAATGCCATGATTTTCGTTTGTTGACCTTTTCATATTGATTTATGTGGCTTGTTCAAAGACTACAAAATGCAGCACAGAATTCAGTAATGAGTGAGATCAATGCGGCATAATTTGACACAACGGTCTTTCTTTAATGAACAGATATGCTCATTAGAATTATATGTGGTGCAAAAAATCTTTGACTTTAGTAGATATGTAATGTTCACAGCTAAAAATTGTTTAAGTTTGTTTTCTCTTATTTTGTTGAATTGGCTTTCAGTAATGGAGGCAACAAGTAGATGTGACAATTGTTGTCTTAACTGATATTCAGAACAGAGTTGCTCACATATTTTGAACTGAAATATAGAGGATTTCCTTTCTGCTCTTCCTAGATTAATCAGTTGTTAACCATTACTCTTAGATCTTTAATATGCTGCCATTCTAAGACTGTGATATTTATTTTTATAATAATTTATATTTGTTGTGTCAATTATCCTGATGTTTATTCACTGACATTAAAGGATGGGCATTAATACTGTATAATTTTGTAAGCCATCTTGACGAACACTTTCATTTAAAGAAATTGCATTAATAGTTTAAAGTTAACAGTATTTGTGTTTTCCTTAGTCCATTTAAATCTTTCATACCTAGGAAGAAAAGTCAATAAAATAAGTGATCACAGTATAGAAGTCTATAGGATAGTACTGAAAAAGCGCATCAGGATGCATAATATGTAGGTACCCACTCTGAAGTGTGTCCTGTTGCCTAATCATATTTCACTTATTCAATTATTTTTGGAATCTAATTTTTTATGTAGCTTATAGAAAATCATACGCATATTGTTGCTGATTTCTACTTCATTTAATAACCAGGGCTAACCTTAGCTGAAATGGAGCCTTAGAAAAAGGACTCCATGGTTCTACTCCCTATTGCACCATGGCATCCGCAGTACTTCTACACCAGCTCCACCACCCCTTGCTCTTTTCACATCCTGGCCTACTCATACCATCCATCTTCAAAATACAACCTAAATGGCAAAAACTGCACTGTAATATCTGTAGATGAAGTAGTTGATTTAAGCTGCAGTTGGTGGGCCACTATGTGATTCCACATGCTCTATGATATATTCAGAGCATATTTCCCCAACCTTTTGATATAATAACTGCCTAAGTAAAAATCATGGGCAAGGAAAGAAATGTCTTCTTCTTTTTTTTTTATTTGAAAAAGAAGAAAGACTCACTCCAACAGATTTTTTTATCTGTATAAGTACTGCAATGTAAATCTGCTTTATAGACAAGCCTTGCACTGGAATAAATCACTTACACTGGCAGCAACTATTTTGAAATCTGGCCCAAGATGTTACTAAGGCTTAATATTCAAAGATGACAAAATAGTAGCTCCCAATAAACTGAGAATATATATGTCTGTGAGGATACATAACCCTTACCCTTCTGCTGATTCACCGGAGTGAAAGTAAAACAATATTTGGTTACAGTGACACATTTGCACAGTATGCTTGTTTACCCCTGATAGACTCACACACACACACACACACACACACACACACACACACACACACACACACACACACACACACACACACACACTTTGAACATTAACTAGATGCAAATTGGAGGAATGTAATTCACATATCAGTCATTACCCACATCCGCACATTCACTACCTGCTTACCTATAAGCAAATTAGATGAATGGATAAATTACAGTTAAATTACTGCATGTCATTGGGTGTTAGAGGAAACCAGAGTTTCTGAGTAAAATCAAAATGGAGACAGGGAGGACCTGTAGACACCACACAAAAATAATCTTATCTAACAACTTAACCAGAGACCAAGTGCTGTGAGAGGGCAAGACTAAAGACCAATTGTGCCAGTGATCATCTGTTTTCCCACATATCTTATCAAGACATTAAAGGTAGCCACTATATATGTTCACTAGTTAGGTTTGACTGTGACGGAAGTAATAAAAATTATGAGTGACCTGCTTTTCTTAGATATACTGCAAAACCCCCACACATTCTCATACAGTGGCAATTAGGGAAGAAGACTAAGCTCTGAATTGTTAATCAGCAGCTTCCTATTCCACAGGTACAGGGTTTGAATTGTTTCACCTTAATTTGCCTACCATGCTACCTTGAGTATGTTACTTAAGCAGGCAGTGCATTGGGTCAACTGAGAGCTTGGGCTCCTGGACTGCATGCCTAATAAGTAACTATGAACTTATAAGTCATAGTAAAAATCATTTTAGAATTATTTCAGCAAACTCAAAACATTTATGAAGTGACTCCTACCGAACCAGATTACTGGCTGTTTCAATTGTAGTTAAAGAACAACAACAACAACTACTACAATGGGGCGCTATTCACTTTTTCCCAAGCATTGCCAATATATGTATTAATTACAGCCATTTATTGGCTTTATATACCCTGGGTGTCTGATTTATTAATGCCAAACTGATTGTTTAATTTTACTACAATAACAGAGTCAGTACTTTTCTTCCATGGCAGCTCCTGTACACAGCAATTATAGCTACAGTGATGGCTCTATACATCTCAGATATCTGATTGTGGTAAAAAGTATAATGATCATAGTAGTAGTGTATTTCAGATTTGTTTCATTTGAGTACACTGTAGCCATAGTAAAGTATTTCAATGTTCTTCACAACAATTTACTCTAGTCCTGCAAATCTAGATGAATGACTGCTTAGTCTGTACAAGTAATAGCAGGTACAGTAAAATTTATCTGGACAGTGCTACTGTTCACAATAGATATAGCCAATTTTTTGAATGTGCACATTTCGGACATCTGTTTATAATTAGGAAAAATGGTCACAGCAATGTATTTCAACCTCATTTTAACTATATAGTAACACAGTAAAGTATTCCATCTTGGTTCCCACAAATTCATATTTGCTCTACAAAGTTATAATAATGACCATCTAACTTAAGCAAATGACAGCAGGATCATCCATTTGTTCCACATGAAGCCCTTTGATTAAAATGAATGCAAATAATAATAATGCTCATTCTAATTTTTTTCAGCTGTCTCACACAAACACATAGTACCCAGCCGCAGTAAAGTACAACTTGCTTCACACAAATACATTAGTTCTGAAAAGTAAGAATAGTGACTGTTTAACTTAAGCAAATGACATTTTCACAATCAGCCCACAGTACCCTGCCATTATAGCCATTTTGTTACCAGGTACGCATTACATCTCTGTAATAAAAATTAAATGGCCAGAGTAATTTATTTCAACTCTATTTCCCACAGACACACAGTAGGTATAATAAATGATTATATCTTGTTTCACACAAATACACATGTATCTGTCTAAACCAGAATAATAGTTAAAAAAGAAGCAAAACACAGCAACAGTGTCAGTCATTATCAACCACAGGCAGACCCTGTACCCAACATTTGCAGACTCATTCTTGCATGAAAATACATATTAGTTCTCTGCAAAACTACCCAATATCCATAATATCTAGTTGCATGCTGGAAAAATATACTTGCTGCCCACATTGTTTCTGTTTTTGCTATAACTATTACATTCACCAACTATTCAAAATGTGTGGGCTTTCTGCTCCATTATGTCTGAAACACACTCCAGACTATAAATCAGAGAAACTTTGTGGATCCCTGATTCATTTTATAGTTTTTGCGTGGAACAGACTGTAAAGCCTGAAAGTGGAGTGTGAGCAGCACCTACACATAAGGCATTATAGTAACAGCTGTTTTGAATAGGGGTATCATGGCTCTTTACTTGAAAAAAGATAAATTATGTATTAATAAAGCTGTAAAAGTGACCTTGGTTGAAGGGTGTCCTAGTTGGCTGACTAGTTTATCTGTGCTTAAGACCAGCAATGCAGATAGCCCCACTTCTGAAAACCTGCAAGTCTGCTAGACTCAACATCAACAGTTCAAATTCTCAATAATGTCAATTAAATTTAGAACTGCATATGCTAACAGACTTCAAGTTCATATTTATCAATTTATACATATTAATATTATTGTATTTATTACTGTACATGAGTCCCCATGCAACTATTTTCTGGTTATGTACAAAAAATTGGAATTAAAGTGACCTGTATTAATTTCCCATGCATTGCTTGGTTTGAGAACTGGACAGTGGAGCATATAGGGCAGGAAAGCAGAGAGAAAAATAAATTACCCCCCAAGTAAAACCCAAAAATATCACCAAAACAGCTATACCATACCACCACCAAAGTTGAAAGACACGTGATATAAACTGAAGAAGAATAACAAAGTTAAAGAAAATAAAGTACAGTGTTGCTGTAAAGTTAATAGTGGACACAGAACAAACATAGCAAAATTCATCCTCAGATTGTAGATATCACTTGCAGGTTATTTCTCAAAAGCTTTTGTAGAGCTGGAGTCCAAGTCTTTAGGTCAGCAGCATGACCATGCATTGCTCTGGTCATATTAAGTTCCACTGACTGCTAAAAGCAAAAGTGAGATAAATTCTTCTGTAGTTCCCTCACAAGCTGAACAAAAACATGTTACAGTAAAGTGGATTTATACTACTAGGCTAAACAGTGGAGCACAGACTACTTTTTGCCCGTTATACTGTGTAGATCCAAGCAAACATTACATTCTTGACTTTGAATGGAACTGCAGCTGCTTACCGGTTGAGCTTTAACATGATATTAATTTAAAAACTAGAAGATTAAAACAAAAGGAGGGGAAGCAAAATTCTTAGGCTAAAGCCGTTATTCCATACTGTATGTAGACAATAATCAGTTTAGTTTAAATTAAAACCATATTTTTCTTATGCTCCCTAATGCAATCACTATCTAGATATTCCTTATGATCCAGGATCTGGATAGTTTGCAATGAAATCAATTTCTGAGGTCATTTAACTCATTTTAAAAATGTACTATCAAAGTTTCACATCTACCAGTTTCATTTAGGAATGCAAATTAAGCATTTCCACAAGCCCTACTTCAGTCATAAAATCTGTAGCTATACTTTTGACAGAACTGAAATGTTGCTTGAGATGCAAAAACTTCATTTTGTTTTGATTTGCACCATTGTTGAATGTCATCAGACATGTCCTAGGCCTGTCCTTAACCATCTGGTCTACTTTCCCTGACACCTGTCTGATTTACCATGTCAGATAGGGACCTTGCCCCCCAAGCAAAAATCCTTAGTGTAAGCAGTTTGGGTAAGTGTGGAAAAAGCAGATAAGGGTGTTGTACTACAGTACCATATTGATAGTTTAAATTTTTAGTGATAGTTTTTACTTACCTTAGAGAGGCAATTCTTAAAATCTAACGATTACAGATTATAACTACAAACTTCACATGAAATGTCAATCAGAATGAAGATGGAAAGTTGTCATTGTTATAGGCATGATGGTCTGTGGTATCAGTAGCTTGTCCAAATCACTCTAATTCCATGTATTGGGTGAGTTCAGAAAAACAACTGACTTTTCAGAGTTTATTTATTTATGTATTTATTTATTTATTTGCCTTTATATTCTATACCTTTATTCCACAAAAGCAATAGTATAAGTAAGCTTTGTTGTAATAACCATTGCATATACATTTACCTTATTAGCATAGTGTTAGCAAATCAAGTTAAAGGACAAAAAAAAAAGAAGTTACCAGGTAAAAAGGTTAAATCAAGACAATCAAATTATTTCGTTTTCCAAACATTGATTTTCAAAATCAGTGAAATGTGATAAGAAGTATGCTGATAGCAAACTATGAGTAGTGTGATTAAAAGTAAAAGTGTTTAAAGCATTGTCAGCAAATAATATAGTGCTGCAGATCCTTAACGAAACAGCATGAAAGAATGGATTCTGTAACAACTATAAATATTGCAAGAGTATTTAAATGCAACCAGATGTGTAGAAAGTGCTGCAACTCATTTAGAAACCATTTCTAGTATGTGCAAGAGTGAGCATGATTTCTTTGACATGAACCTCTCGATACTCCAAATATGAGAACCTGAGGAAAGATTTGTGCATGGTGGATGATGCAGATGTTTTTTTTTACTTCTCTCAGAAACATTTCATTTTATTACTATGAGCATTTTGCATAACTGTTGCCTGTATACTTTTGAATGCTGGATTTTTAAATGTTTTCAAAGGGGAAGAGTTTTGAGTCCTAAGCTGATTATTACATTTATACTCCTAGCTAGCTACACAATGAATATGGGTACGTTTCTGAGCAACTTTGAAGTATGAAAACTTTTTATAGAAGTTTTCTTTTTACTTTTTGCTTGGTATGAATTCGGAATAACTCAGCTTATTATGTTCAAGATGAAAAAGACATTATAATTTGCATGCATGCATTCATTTCTTAGCTACTTTGTATTCGTGAGACCATTTAACAAAAGTATTGCCTCATTCATTGCAGTCACAATTTAGTAGTCAAAAACAGGCACATGGTATCATAAATCGATCGCTTAGTGTCTTGTGACTATGAGTATACATTATTAACCATTCATTATCATACACATCTTCCAGATTGCATAAAAACTTTAAATTAATCTTGGAAAAATGTCTTGCTAATCATATTTCTCTGAAGCTTAGCACTTTGTAGTTATTTCAAGAAATTAAAACCTTAAACATGTATAATGATAATAGCAGGGTGCTTTCTTTGCTACTTCGAAAAGGTGTGAATACTATTTCACAGTATTTTTCTCTCTATATCACTTCTACTTTGAAGCAAATAATACATTTTCTTTGCTAATTAAACAGTAATGGATCCTTTAAGTATTTTTATTGGGTCTATGTCATATAATCGAACTTCTAAAATTTCGAACACCATATGTTCGAATTTGGAAGTTTGAAATATGACAACAATGAAACCTCAGAAGAGCTAATTTTTTCCCAGGGAAAAAAATTGCTGTTCCTAAAAACACACACTCAACACAAACACACCAAAAACCTAATGAATCTACACTACACCTTACATACACAACTATCTATGCACTAACCTTAACCCAAGCCCTAACCCTAAGGTTTGTCGCTATTGCACACTTACTTTACCCGCGCCCTAACCCTAAAGTCCGTCACTGTCTCACACTTACCTTACCCGTGCCCTAATCCTAAAGTCCGTCACTATCGCACACTTACCTTGCCCGTGCCCTAACCCTAATGTCCGTCACTTTCTCATACTTACCTTACCCGCACTCTAATCCCAACGTCCGTCACACTCACACACTTAGCTTAACCCGATCCGTAACTTTCGCACCACAGTACAGAAAATGTCAAAGCCTTTAAACAGCCAACCAAATTTCTATTTTTCGAACTTCCCCGTTCGATCTTCCAATAATCGACATTTAGGACGGTCAATTAAATAACAGGTACCCTTTTCATCAAGCTCCAATACTTCTCATTACAAGAAAGTTAAGTCTATACTTCTTACTTTTTTTACTGAGATATCAGTTCTAACTTTGACAGCCTTCATAATGATGTTTTGCATTTCTAAAAGCTTTTTGGGATTGTTGCGAAAGCATGTGTGGCTCTCTAGGCCTTGAACTTTCTAAGTCCCTTCTTGAAAAAATTATACCTTGAACGAATAATGCAACATTTGATAATTATTTGCTTCCTAATTTTTTTAAACTTAAATATGTTGAATCTTTCCCTTTGCTTATTTGATGTTGAAAAGGATTGGAAGAAAGGTTGCACACAATTATAGAACTATGATGGGCTATTACAGATTGAGAACATCAATATGCCTCCATATTTTTTCACTATTAATACTTCATTTATTCTATAACTTTGATCTATTCCTCTGCTCCATGTCTGCTTTTTTTTTCTCCAAACACTTGTAATATATATATATATATATATATATATATATATATATATATATATATATATATATTTCTTTTGAGTTTATTATTTATTTTGTTTGAAACAAAAATACCTCCAAATATTTTTCATAACCTTGCTTTGAAATGTATGATATACTTCTACATTAGAAACTTTGAAACACATATATTTATGAGCCTTGAATTTCAAGGTGAAAAGGAAAATTCCTGTACATGTGCCAACACCTTCCATCTCCCATGATGTTCCTCATTTCTTTGAATTCTGTACCTTTGCATCTAGACCTTGTATGACTTAACAATTTCAGTAGTGTCTGGAAAGGCAGCTGCTTCTTTTTTTACTCAGAGGCTACACTGTTGGCACGTAATAGTTTATCCTTTCTAAATCATTTTCAGCTCTCTGCTACATTTATTTCCTCCATTAAAAATGTAGGTTGTTCTCCTGCTGAACTTCTCCATTGTTATATTTATATAGCATACAATAGTGCTGACTGTAATTCTTTTGTTCTCTGCTTGAAAATACTTCTTTCACAGAAGTCCTTTAAAATTATTTTCAAGACACATCATCATACCCTAAGCTAATATAACTATTAGTCTATCAGAACTTGTTGAGTTTCTTTGCAGATAATGTTTCTCATTATGTAGTCTTTTCCCCCACCAGTTTTACAGTCTATTTATTATAGTGAACATTATGGAAGGACAATAAAACTACCATGTCCTCATCAAAAACCTCAGGTCATCCTTTGGGACCCCAGACATTCTCATTAATGCAGAGAGACATAATTTGCCAGTGGAGTCCTTTGTTGACCTTTGGGGTTCCTTCCAGGGGGCAATGTCTGCTACATCTCCTACAGAAGAAGACCAAGGAAGGTGCTTAACAGCTAACTGAACAGCTGCAACTGGTTCCTGTTAAACAGCTGGAGAAGTGGCTGCATATCAGGATTACCATGGATTCTCAAGTTCATCAACCTGAAGATTATCCAAAAAATCCTTGTGAAAAGACATTGTTTCTATATGTTCTATCCATGGCCCTGCACTTTTTGCTACTGTCCAGATCACATTACTATAGATGAGAAGGGTGACACATACTGACCAGAAAACATCAGCATGTGACTCAGCTCTCAGTTCATAACCTTGTAGTAGTTCATCATCCACAGAACTGCTACCATTGCATTCATCCACCAGTCAGTCGTTCAGTCCTGCCTATACTCTACTGCAAGTGTTGAGAGCAAGAGCCCCACAGTTCTTAAAACTTTTCCACCTGTTGCATCTGTTCCTCATCACTTGGAGAGAGCAATCCAGTTTAAAAAAAAAGTAGAGACTTTTGATTTGATGGTGCTTTTTTTTTTAATTTTTGTTTTTATCCCAATCCCAACTGCTTCATATTTAGTAGAAACTGCTCCTAAGCATGAAATTCACCATATTATATTTAGGCAAAGAGACCAACATTTTCTTCAGTCAACAAAAAAGTAGCATTCTTACCAAGGCTATTAAACATACATCACGCTTTAGAATTCATATATAGTTTACTTCTTCACTACAGGTATTTCTTAGCCATGTACTTATTTTATATCATTACTGTCAATTTTCTGAAACTGTTTGCTTCTCTGTACATTCACATATCCACTCACTTAAAAATATTATTAAGCCATATAGCAATCTAAGATCCCTACGGTCAGCCAATAAACTACTGGTCCAAACCCACAAAGCTTATAACTCTGCTGGTGAATCTCTGTTTGCCAACTTCATTGGCAAAACCTGGAATTCGTTGCCAAACTATATAACCCTACAATCCTCCAAAAGTCTCTTAAAAAAAAAAAACCTCAAACAGTATCTCAAAGTGAATTGGCTATGCCCATGTACCAACCCTGATGAAGTTATAAACTAAAAGCATATTCTGCAATTATCATAACTTGTAACTACATCACCAAGCTCTGCTTCCAATCTGATGTCTCTTACTTTTAATTGTCTGTCCATGACAATTGTGAGTCCCTACTAGGAAACACTACTAACCCATTGTATATAATCACTTTTTTTATAATTGTTTGCTAACTTCTGTGTAATCTATGTAAGTTTGTCTTTGTGGAACTTTTCTCCCCGGGCTTCCACTGAAAATGGAAATGTATCCAGTCAGACTATCCCCGTAAACAAATGTAAAATAAATAAATAAAATATCCAACATACATCACTATGCTATACACCATAAGATTTCTTCTATGAGTTACATTTAGTTTCCTTATAGTCATCAGTTATCTCAGTCATGTAAAATTTTATTCAAAATCATTCAAAACATAATGTATTTAAAATTCAGTTTTCTAACTATATAATGGCATGCCATAATCTTACTAGTGTCACTGGAAAATAAGAATGCATAATTATGCCAGATATTCTAAATTTTAGTATTCAAACACACATTATAAACATTCCTGTACTCTTGCAATGCTGAGGTCTGCACATGCACTACTCAATTTCTTGCAATGCCCTCATGAAAATATATAGCCATTTACATAAGACTCACAAGTTTTAACATTCATACAACTAAGTGCATGTCCATAATAATGCTTGACTGAATAACAATGTTCATAGACTTGTTCATTTAACTTTCTACTAGGTCATCCAGTATAGAACATATTGCATACAGAGCAAGTGCAAAATACATAATGTTTGTATAAGCACAAACTACCACAGAAAAATAATATTGAACTGAATTTACTTTAAACCTGCAAAGATTTTTTTCACAGATGTAACAATAATTCTCCACCCATTTTTTTTAACAATGATCCTCATTTCCTAGTTTTTAGTTTATCTATTATGACTTTGAATTTAGATTAAATTATCATCCTGTTTACCTTCCAGTAGTGCTGCCTTGTTAGATGAAAATTCCTGCTTGAATTTTTTAATCTGAATCTAAATTTAAAATTTTTATTTAAAAGGAATGCAACATTTATAAGTGAAAATTTGTACAATATAGTTCCATTAACCAGATGCCACATCCCAAATTAACCCCAGGATTCATGAAGCTTGCGCCAGGTGCAGGCGTAGCGTAGGCGGTATAACGCCAAATATGGCCACCAAGCGATTCGGGTACGGTCCAATTCCACGTGCACTACCAGCGTACGACAGATCTGCGCAGCCCTCGGCTTAGGTATGCTAATCACCCCATGCGCAGTGCTGCTCCATGCAAATGAAGGTACATAGCGATACATGAATTGGTGCAAGTGTAGCGTAAGTCCACAGAAATGTAAACCAAAAAACACGGTTTACATTTTTCCAAACAGAACATCAGAGCTATGAAAGCGGACCAGACTCATGTATTACAAAGTTAACATATGCCAATGGCTAAATATACAGCCAATGGCATAAGAAAAGATGCAGAACACCTAAAAAATATTTAATGTCATGTCCACAGTAACGCAAAGTACAACCGCAGGGCATGTGTGCACAAATGGCAACACAAAGAAAATATATACAAATGCCATAAAATTGCAATGTAATACAAATCAGGATTTCACCATAATACTCAATGGTATGAATGGTACACCACGACCAAGCTGCAAGGGTTGCTAAGGGTCTGTGACAGTGTTCGGCACAGTAACTATAAATTAGTAGTCAATGCCATGCAAATGAGGCAGGTAATACTGAATCGCAAACGTCCCACTGGATTAAGGATGTACCATACGGCGCAGCGCTACAACAGCGAGGAGTGGCTCAGAGGTATACATGACATCAGCAGTGGGGTGTGCCACCATACCTGTAAGCACATTGGAGCAATGCAAATCTGGCCTGGCCATTGCTAAGCAAAGCTGCAGGACAGGGGTGGGGAGGTAGGTATAGCATCGTTTAGCTGAGAGCACATATGGTGCCCGAAAGCGCATGTTACAGGGATGAAAACATGCCCAAAACCCGGTAAGTGGATGCACGCACCGTACACCATAGAACAAAAAGGAAGATCAGGGGAAGAAAATAAGGAAATGCCGCAGTAGGGTAATTGGAGTACAACTGAGCAATTAACACCTATTAACTCACAGTGGGCAATCGACGGCAGCTGACAAGCCTGCTCGCAGAAACCTGCAAAACAGGATAGGGGAGGTGTCGGATTGCAAAGAAAGGAGAACTGTCATAGCAGAGCAAAGCAAACCTGCAGTAGACCGGCAATAGAACACATTATGCAAGATAAGTCAGGTCTAGGAAAGTACAAATGAAAGCAGGCTGCTGGATGCATGCCAGAAAATGGTAGGTGAAACTTGAAGAAATGTAAAGGGAAGGGCAAGAGGTAATCCATGGCAGCCAAATGTAATTCAACACCAAAGGCACCACAATAGTAGCTCCTGTAATAAAACATATAAGATACCCTGTAGCTACGATTGTACATACACACCCTATGACATCATTGGTGTTCACAGCACAATAGTATAAAGTGTGAAACCACCCCACACTCACCTGTGTATTCCCAAACACTGCACCATAGGTGTAAACATACGGGCAACTTTTAAAATGTACATGTTGGGAGCTGCCATAGCTAGGATTCATCACCATGTGTTAGAGACTGACAGTGTTGTGGAGGATGATGCTGACAACCACTGCAGGCCCCGGAGGAGGAGAACAGTGTTCAGACCAAGAGTAACCTACCAGGGGCTACATAATCTGGAGATAGTAGAGCGTTACAGAGTGGACAGGGACATCTTACAGCAAATAGTTGAGCTGTGCCAGCTACGCCTGAGATCCAGAAACAACAGAGGGGACCCATCCCAGTGGATACAAAGGTATGTGTAAGCTTGCGAATACTAGCCACAGGTACCTTTCAAAGGCCAACTGGAGATATAATGGGGATCTCACAGGCATCAGCATCCAGGGTACTACACCAGTTCCTGGATGCCATGTTACCACATGCCAATGAGCATATATACTTCCCCCGAATGCAGGAGGAGTTGGCCAGCAATATGCATCACTTCCACCATGTGGCACACTACCCGGAGGTACTGGGTATGATAGACTGCACGCACATACATATCAAGTCACCACCCAGTGAGCATGGTAGGCGCTACATGAACCACAAGGGATTACAATCCATCAACTGCCAGGTCATGTGCAATGCCCAGGCCATTATCATGGATGTGTGTGCTGGCAGCCCTGGAAGCTACCATGACTCCTATATCTGGCATGCCTCACAGCTGTATCAGGTATTTGTCAGGGGGGACATCCCACATGGCCACCTTGTAGGGGATGCTGGCTATGTACTGGAGCTGTGGAGGATGACTCCCATCTGAAATGCACACACACCCATGCAGGAACGCCATAATGAGGCCCACTCACAAACCAGAATCACCGTAGATCATGTGTTCGGGATGCTAAAATCATGGTTCCGTTGCTTGGATATATCTGGTGGAACCTTGCAGTACTCTCCAGGCATGTGTGCCCACATCTTCATAGTATGTGCCATGCTACATAATATGATCCTGCGGAAACAGCTGCAGCAGGGACAAAATGGTGAAGACCCTCATAGGCCATCACGGGCACATAGGGATTCAGACCACGAACACCCTGTGCCAGCCCCAGTAGGCAGACGGAGGCATGCCCAATATGCCTATGCCTTGGCAAAGAAGGAACGTATAGCACATACTCTGACAGTGTAGGCCCCTATGGACTGACACACCTCTCCACCTGCACACACAGTAAAATGGATGGCACACACACACGACCACCTGCAAATTGTAATGTATAGGTGGGCTACTGTGTGAATCCTACATAGGCAGCCCTCAACCATTGTACACAAAACAGCTATTGGAACAAGGAATGTCAACACCTGAACAGTACACGCACCTATCAGCATATGTTGGTACTGTGTGTATAGGTTCCCAGGTAAATCGGTAGGGACACACCCGATTGTCAGAGGCCATACATCAATCAAAGCAAACAGTGTCTGCTGTCACCACAACATCGAGTAACCAACTGTCGCTCAGTGGAGCAGAGGCAATTGCCAGATCCCATGTTTGTAATCACTGTTCCCCACACACTCTGCATGGATTCCCTGGTGTGTTAATGAGGGGCTCCACATAATGTAATCAAGGATGTTGTGTCAAGGCATGGGGTGTACCCATGACAGGTATCTGTCACCCCAGCATGCTCCACCTACTGTCGTTTGAAGGTGTAGCAGATTATAGTGTGTGGCTCACTGTGATATATATACCCAATGCTGGAGCACATCCATTACACATCACATGGACATACCATTAATAGGACTCATCCATATGTAAACTAACTGAGTTACCCATGTGATTGCAGTATGGAGTAACAGCCGTATTATAGCCCACATACAAAAAGTCATAACACGTATACAAATCCCGGATGCCCAAGTGGTAAATGCAGTGACCGTCGTGCATGTTCCCGGTCCCACGTCCTGCAAGGGATGTAACGTAATCCCGAAGGCACGAATAATGCATGTCGGATGTAGGTCAGCAGATCAGGTTTAGCACACATTAGTGGGAATATACGTTGCCCAGTGCTGGTAAGCGTCGTTTAAATATGACTATACGGATATGTGCGAAACAGGGCTAAGCTTCTCTGAATATCGCGCAGATCACGGTCAATGATGTTTAGAACAGGTGAAACCAGCATTATTCACCCCTGTACTAATAGTGCCTGCTCTGAAGGTTAAAATGACCACTGCCAGGAGTAGAACACGTAATCATGTACACAATCACCTAACACTATGATAGCCAAGATGTACCTATGGTAGGTGTGTAATGTGACAGGTTCAAACACAAACGTGCGGAGTCCAGGAAACAGTATACACTGACAAGACCACAATGAAAGGTGTATTCTGCCTGTCACTCTCTCTGTCAGATACATATATATATATATATATATATATATATATATATATATATATATATATATATATATGTATATATAATACAGATAGAAAGGGTAATAAAGAGATATATGTTGATATATACGGAGTCACCGATATCTGCAAATATATATATAGGTCAACGACATGTACACAACCATGGAGGTACAAATAAATAGGATACTGCCAACTATGGAATGTGTCACATACTGACACACGTAGCCACGAGGCTGAAAAACCAAAAGAACACAGTACCGGAACACTAGAACCGCGAGTAATATTATCACAATATGAAGGGACATTTAGTTACTACTGCTGGTGTTGCAGTCCACATAGGTACTGTGTTCAACTGTGTTTGTGATTTCCGTAGTCTGTGTATGTGTGTGTTGAGGGTGCCGTGTGCATTTCTGTGTGACTGTAATGTGTGTGTGTGTCTGCATCGTGTGTCTGTTAGTGCTAACTCAGAGGTAAATCATTACGGTAGGTGTGGTTATAGCTAGTCGTAGGCATACGGTTACCACCTGTCCCACATTAGGAGGGACAGCCCCTCAACATTGCTACAACATTGCTAGAGTCAACATTCTAGCGAACATTCTTAACTCCTGTAGGATATCAGCCATATCAGTCTTTTGCGATGGAATAAAAGATAAGCCTTTACTTAACACAGAGGTTTGTGTAGAAGTCAATGGTATGCTAGAGATATTTATGACCAAACCTTTGCAGTTCTGCTCTGTGTTACCCTCTGCTGTGCAGTTAGACTGTTGGATTTCTCAAGGGTTTTCCCTCTCCTTCCTCGACTCCTCGATCTCCCTTTCATTGGTAGTGCCTCTTGTAGTTGAAACGGCACTAACAAAGTTCCTTTCTGCTGACCCATAACCTCTGAAAAAGAAGAAGCTTGACTGGTACAGTTGGATGTACTACTTTGTACTTTACGAATGGCACTAGTTGTTTGGGTATTTTTGGTCATTTCTAACATTAAGAATGCTAGAAAGTTGACTCTTAAGACTATGTTTAAAAATACTGATAATGTGATGCATACCTTCGCTAAACCCAATACTTTTGTACCTAAAACACATCCGATAGTGGACACATTTGTTTCTGTCTGTGAGAATGAAATTTGAAAAGTCTTTGATGAAGGTACTATAGTTAAGCGGTATAATTTAAGTAAAACAGAGAATGAGGCACTATCTGAATTGAGAACCTTAGAGTCTATTGAAATAGGGCCAGCTGATAAAGGTGGAGGCATTGTGGTGTTGGACAAAGATCAATATATGACACAAATGAGATTACTATTAGGGGAAGAGAATACATATCAGATAATAACCCGAATACAAGCTAAGGGAATAATAGATAGAATCTCTGTTATGTTGTTTGATCTTTTAGTTAATGGGATGATTACAGAAGATCTATTTAAGTACTTTACTATTGAAAATCCAGTATTTCCAGCTATATATGGATTACCTAAAGTACATAAGAACTTGAGGACTCCACCTATGAGACCTATAGTCTCAGGCAAGGGGTGGGCTACAGAGCCCATGTCTATTTATGTAGAAAAATATCTGCATCCTGTGCTAGAGACATGTAGTAGTGTGTTGAAAGACATTAGAATGTTTCTACAGTTACTATATAGCAAGACTAAAGACCTAACTGAAACATTTTATTTTGTTACACTAGATATAGTCTCTCTATTTACAGTCATACCCAATGCCTGGGGTGTTGAAAACATCAGAAGCCTGCTGCATTCTAAACGTGTTTTTACCAATGAAAAGATCAGGTTGATATGCTCTCTACTTGAGATTATCCTAGAAAAAAACCTGTTTAGTTTTGGAGATGTGATGTACCTTCAAAAGATTGGTGTGGCAATGGGCACTCTGTGTGCCAACAGCTATGCCAATCTTGTATTGGTTCAAAGGGAGTTTGAATCATTCCTGGAGAAAGAGGAATTTAGGAACAACTTAATTTGGTACACTCATTTTGTTGATGACATGTTTTTTCTATGGAAAGGTACGCAAAATGAACTTATTTAATTTATTGAATATCTGCATGGCACTACCTCTTTCTTGAAATTTACCGTTACATTTTCACAGGAAGAGATAGAATTCCTTGATGTTAAACTAAAGAAATCAGATATTCTAGGAATGCTGACAAGTATTCACAGGAAACCCACGAGGAAAAATGCTTTGCTACATAAAGACAGTATGCATCCGAAATTTGTAGGTAAAAATGTAGTGAAAGGGCAAATCCTTAGGATGATGAGACTACATAATGATGAGTCATAGCTTAAGGCAGCATTAGATAAGCTTAAAGAAGAGTTTTTAGAGAGAGGATATCCTGGTAATATGTATGATAACTATGTAGTTGAAATGAAGAGAGAGAGAAACACCAGAGGTAGACCATTTTTTCTGAGGGAGCCAATAATACACCACAGGTGAATGGCAGTAATGATGGTAAACTTGGATTCCCCCTTACTTTTAGCAGTGACATTAGTATTTTTGTGAAGTATTCAAAAGAAATTGGAACATCTTGAAAACTATTAAAGACCTGGATGGTTTTATAGAAGATGCATCTAGTTTTGCTTTTAAAAATAAGAGGTAGGTCCCTTAAACGTCAACTGTGCCATGGCAACAAGAGTAATAGACTGAACAATTTATCTGAAAGGAAAGGCACTTATATGTGCAGGAACTGTTCAGCATGCAGGTATATTCATTCATGTACCACATATATCCACCCTGATCTGCACTTTGAATTACAAGCTAGGCAGTATGCTGACTGCAGAACAAAAAATATGGTGTATTTTTCTTTCTGCATAATATGCAATGCTTACTATGTAGGAAAGACTAATCGTATGCTAAAGGAATGCATACAGGAGCACTACAGATATATTTCTAATAAAAAGGAAACAAATGCACTTTTTAAGCATGTAGAAACTTAGGGCAGACAGCATTCCTTTAAATGTATTGGTCTAGAGATTATGCAGGAAGGAATGAGGGATGGGGACTTAAAAACAGGAATGAGCTTGCAGAGCAAAGATGGATACTCAGATTGAATGCACATACCTCTCCAGGGATTAATGAGGCAGTGTCCCTGAAACCTTTTCTAAAAGCTAGGACACTTAAGCATTAATGAGTTATTATCGGACAAATGTATTTTTTGCTATACGTTTTACTACTTTTTAAATGATGTGCTTATATGAAGTTTACCATGCATAATTGATATTTTTTTAATTAATGTTTTAATTGATTATTGAGTGTATAAAAGTAGGTGTATAAAAGGATTTTATTTGAGTCTGATGAAGCAGTCGAGAGTCTCTACAATTAAAGTGGATTTATATCAGTCATGGTGACTGGGTCAGCCTGTTTTTCTTTATATCGGATTGTTTTGTGTGAGACAGTTCTTTATCAGGTAGCTGGTGCTGTTTTCTTTGCTATGGAAAGGTTATTGCCTGGAGAGAGATAGGTATCTGGGATAATTCTTGATTTGTTTTGGTTGATTTCAAGGCATGTAGTTAGGATTTTGGAGTTGGGTAAGTCAGAAGGAGCACAGTTTCATTGTGCAACTTTGAGGATGTCTTTAAATATAATGGCAACTCCATCACCTCTTTTATTAAGTCTGTCTAGTCTAATGATGCTATAGCCAGTTGAGATAACCTCTTTGTCTTTAATGTGGGGCTTTAAACAGGTTTCAGTTATCACAGCTATGTCTGGAGAGTAGGTGACTAGGGCAGCATGGAATTCACTAGTTTTACTTATGATGCTATGGAGATTGAAAATGGTAAATAGCAGGTCAGAATTAGAGGTTTGTGCAAGTTGGGGTAGGTATAGGAATGTGCAGTAGACAATAGAATTTGTTGAGGTAGTAGGTGGGGAAGATTCTAGCAGGGGGAAAAGGTTGTTGGGACCTGGGTTGGGATGGATGTCAGCTTGGAGTTTAATTTGTGTTGCAGAGTGTAATAAAAGATGTCTAAGTTTGTTAATCAGTTTTTGATATCTGGAAGCTGAGGAATTGGGATAGTAAGTCTGTATGTGTTTGAAAGGCATGAGAAGAGAGATTGAGTTGTTATAAAGTTGTGAGCTGATGTCAGTATAAGTGTGGGATTGAGAGAAATGAGTGGACAGTGGAAGTACTGGAGAGTCAAATTGTCTGATATAGTATGGGTGGAGGGAGGTAAAGAAAATGGAGTAAAAGAGTATTGGTTAATAAGCAGTAGCAGAGATGCATGTTGGATAGTGTGGTGGGGTAGTAGGGCAGAGTAGGAGAGGGAGGGTAGAGAAAGTGGTAGAGAGTAGTGGTTGGAATATGTAGTGGAGAGGGTGGGGTTGAGGAGGTATGGTTGATAATTGAGAAGATGGGTGTGAATAGGCAGAGGGGAGGAAAAGGTGTGGTGTGGTTAGGTATAAATTTAAGGAAATTGGGGATGGGTGGAAATGGGGGTAGGGTAGGGAAGCAGAATGAGCCCAAGAGTAGCAAGAGTAAACAGAGCAGGATAAACCATGCACTGGATAAGCAACCTGAAAATAAACTATCTGTAATAGCAGAGTTACAGGCTTGCCTTGTCTCAGGTTGGTAATAACATTTTGTGAGGCTTTCTCTATTCTTGTCTGAATGCTTTTTATTTCTTTCCTTGTTATTCATTGCTATAGTGATATATGAAGGGATTGAGGATATTAAATGACTCATTCTTAATTTATCTTGCCAATTGTTTCCCAAAGCACAAAAGGCAAATGGACACTTCCAATTAGATTGAATGTTATGAGTAGGGAGAGAGAGAAAATATAAAGAAGAATTTAGGGAGACAAACTGAGGGTGGGTTTTAACTAGTTATGACTCTAGAAGTGTGTATGTCAATACCTTAAAATAAATGGGGAGTTTCTGGTTTAAGAATTAGAGAATAAGCAATACAATACTGCAGGGAACATACACTTGCAGGTCAGACAACAAAATTATAGAGGATGCTTGAACACCACAGTTTGTCCAGTGTTCCTGAGTTCCAGCAGTGGGTAAACACTTTGAATTGTATTTGTTTAGGTTACTGCAAGAAAAGAAAAAGACAGTAGAGGTAAGGGGGTTGAGGGAGCAGGCAAAGGACAGAATAATTGCAATGTAGAATGGAATAGTAGAGCTAGGTTAGCTGAGTATGTAGAATAAAACAAATTCACTAACAGCATACAAAATTACTAACTATATTAGTATGTAGAGGCTGAAATTAGTCCAGAAACATAAACAGGGTAAAACAATATAATGAGGCATAGGTTCAAGCCTTAAACAGTTGTAATGTTGTTTAAACTGAAACAGTATCCCATCTATCCAGCTAGATTTACACTTCCAACTTAGTATATCTAGAAGCATCAAACACATTGTAGATTTTCACCATATGATAAATAGTTCACTCAATGCGGCTAATAAAACAATCATCCAAAGAAGCAGTTTGTGCAGTCGCCTATATCTTATAACTAATAAGTTATGTAGTAAAAGGCTAGTAGGCTAACTATATAGACTGCAGGAAAGAGATTCACAGAAGGGTATGGTTAGACACTGCGCTCGGTATTGTGCAAATCCATATATTGTGGCCAAAGTCTTATACATAGAATTCAAATTCCTTCCATAGGTCAAAAACATACATAATCAATAAGAAATATTTCAATCAAGTGAGTAAGATGTGTAGAAATAGAAAAATAACCTATGTGACAGGCACGCTATGAATCGGGTGCTCTAGAGATGCTGCTGAGAACCCTATATTACAGATTTAAAAATGGTGCCATCCCCAACCAGTGTCATTAATTACCTCTGTGAGGATGTAGATACTGTACGTAGATGAGAGAGGTCTTAGGTGAGGTGACCAATGGAAATTACTTTGTTTTCAGGTTAGGTAGCAAACAGGCAGTGAGCCTATAATTATGATTTGCGGCATAGAAGGCTACGTGAGTACTGGATCAGTGACCCGAAAATAAACTATCTGTAATAGTAGAAATACATGCGTGCCTTGCCTCAGGTTGGTAATAACAGTTTGTGATGCTTTCTCTATTTGTTTCTGAAATTTTTTTTTATTTCCTTCCTTGTTATTCTTCTTTGCTATATTGATATATGAGGGGACTGGGGAAGTTAAATGACTTGTTCTTAATTTATCTTGCCAATTGTTTCCCAAAGTGCAAAACTTCCAATTAGACTACATATTATGAGTATGGAGAGAGACAAAATATAAAGAAGAGTTTAGGGAGACAAATTGGGGGGGGGGGTTGGGCTTTCACTATTTGTGAACAAGAGGTCAAGAAAATTAAGTGACAGATTTAACAACCATGATGTGTCAGCAGAGCAAAGTAATAAAAGCACAGTGCATTTAAATGTGATAGATGTTCACAGAGTAGGTTTACCGCAAATGCATATCATTAATATAGTACTCTTATGTAATGCACATATAATCACAACAAGCACTTTAATTGCTCTCATAAAATATTGCAGACACTGCGGTTGTTCTATTAGCAAGTTAAGGAGCCAAGTCTATGAGTCCAGCCATTCAATCTAAGATACATTTCTAAATGTTTTTAATACATTTGCACACTGAATTGTACAAATGAAGCAAAATAAAGTTCCATGTGACTGACCATGTGGGTTATGATCTGAGGATGGAAGATACTGAAAAATGTATTAAATCATACAGAATGATATGTTAAGTGGATTATTATGCATGTTTGACAACACAATTAAATGATACTCTGAATTTAAAAAGGATATCGAAATCCCAGCCTTTAAAACATTAATTCAATTACCTATTTACACAGTTTTGACTGCTTGACTGTTTAACTGATGAACAGTCCTGTACATGCAATTTAATAAAAGGTATCAGTAAAATTGTGTATGACTTCACTTCACTTTATATATATATATATATATATATATATATATATATATATATATATATATATATATATATAGATCTAGGACTTTTGAACGAAAGTTCAAAAGCCCAAATCCATTACCACCGAACACACTTTAACGAAAGTGCTTCCATCGAAAAAGCACTTTTGTTAAAGTATGTTAAAAAAAGTCAAAATCTACTTGAATACCAAGCCCCCCACACCCCCCTTCTTTAATTTTTTCACTCTGAGATTGCACTGCAGTGAGGAAAAGGGAATTTTCCCTTACCGCACCGTAGTATGACAGAAACAACAAGCATACTTATGGGGAAGTGCTGCTTCAGTGAACATATATATATATATATATATATATATATATATATATATATATATATATATATTATGGGTCTACTTCATAACATTGAAATTTCATAACATTGAGACCATAACATCGAAAATTCAAAACACTGAAAACATTGAAAATTCAAAACATTGAAAGTGTGCTTTATAACATTGAAAACTACATTGCACAAATAAATAAGATCCCCTTCACCTACAACATTACCTAACTAATAAACACACTTTCTACTATGTTTCTGCAAGGGGGGCCCATGCGCACCCCATGTGGGGGGTTCTGTCACTCACACTGCCCATATATTAAATATAACAACTCCAAGATCGCACTACAGTGGAAATTAAATATACCAACTCCCAGATCACACTTTTTTCCACTATAGTGCTATCTTAGAGTAGGTATAATTAATTTATGGAGGGTATGAGGGGCAGAGCCCCCCACATGCAGGGTGCAGGGGGACTTGCAGAAAAGTAGTAGAAAGTGCGTTTGTTAGTTTGGTGTTGTTATAGGTGGAAAGGATGTTATTTACATATACATTTTAGTTTTCAGTGTTATGAAGCACACTTTCAATATTCTGAGTTGTTAATGTTTTGGTTTTCAGTCTTTTGGTATTTAGATGTTTTGGTCTCAATGTTATGAAATTCAAATATATATATATATATATATACATATATATATATATATATATATATATATATATATATATATATATATATATTTTATATATATATATATATATATATGTGTGTGTGTGTGTGTGTGTGTGTGTGTACATATACATATGGATTCTATATATGTATATATGGGTCTACTGCTTTTAATCGAATATCACTTATTCGAAAAAGAGCAGTAGACAATTCAGTTACGTGAAATTGCACTTATTCAAAAGTGCACTTTCATGAAACTCATTTCAACGAACTGGTAAAAAGATGGAAAAAAAAAGGAAAACACTTTATATCAATACATTAAGTGGGGGGCTGTGCCCCCTACACCCCCCCCTACTTAAATATGCCAACTCCGAGATTGCACTACAGTGGGGAACAGGTAAAATCCCTATTCCCCACTCTAGTGTGCCACGGCGCTTCAGTTTCCCTGAATGGTTTGTTGAACCATGCTTCGTGGAAGTGCACTTTTACTTATGTGCACTTTCGCTTAACCAAGGGTCTACTGTTCATTTTTGAACAAGTGGATTTTCGGTGTTATACAGTAGACCCGTACATATACATATGGACTCTGTAAAATTGGTTGATTGTGGCTAAGATAGTCAAACGTTGTATGACAAGGGATAATATCTGGGGAAGGGAAATATGCCCCATCCCCGAGGACTGTGTGATCTCAGAGTTAGTATATAGACTTATTAGAAGGGTAACCCAACCTGTAAAAACACTGTTTGTTATTTTGTATGTTCTAAGGAGTAGCCTCAGTGCAAACACTGGAGGGTCTAGCTGCTGTGTGATTTGATGTTACTATGCTGACCTTAAGAATGTTGAGGAAATGCAAATCAAACATTCTGACTAATTCCATAAATGTATATAATGGTAAGTCTTTTCATCTAAACTCAGCTGATCTAAACACAACTTATCGAACACAATGCAAGCAAACTCATTTAATCAAAACCAACAAAACTCAAAAAAAATCCAGAACAAATTTTTCTTGTCGGGGATCAAGCTCACCTGTACCCCATGTGGGAAGATCCTCCTTCTCTAGACTTCAGCTTATATAAAACAACTCCATAATTATACTACAGAGGAAGAAAGGGAAAAAAAACACTGGAAGTGCATCAACACAGGATTAATGCATCCTTAAGAAAACTCACACCAGTAATCAAAGATCATTTTACAATGCACAAAAACAGTTGCTGTGTTTTTTTTTTTTTTTTGAGTTTTGATAGTTTAGATAAGTTGTGTTGAATAAGTTGATTTTTAGCTGAAATGAGATACACCCATGTCTAACGCTCTCTCTCTCTCTTATATATATATATATATATATATATATATATATATATACATATATGAGTTCCTATTAGAACGATGAAAACGCATGCATTTTCATCTACACCTAAAGAGTGAACAGGCAAAACAGCGAAGCGGCAGTTCAGCGAATTCTTTCCATGGGAAAGAAGTCGCTTGACTGCTTCGTTGCTTTGCCATGTTCTGCATTGTAGTGTGGTCTCAGAGATTCCCTTATCCGGTATAGCTCCTGAGGGTAAACGTGCAACAGTTACTGACCTTAGTGTTAGGGTGCGGGTTAAGGTAAGTGAAACTTTTTTAAAATGTTTACTTTTTTTTTGCGTTAGATGTATGGTTGAGTTACGTGTGTATGTGTTTTCAGCTGTTTACTTTTGTTTTGGGGGGTAGAATTAGGGTTAAGGTAAGTGTGTATGCATTTGGAACTGTTTATGTAACTGTGCAACAGTTACTGACCTTAGGCTTAGGGTGCAGGTTAAGGTAAGTGCATATGTTTTAAAATGTTTACTTTTTATTTTGCGTTAGATGTATGGTTGAGTTACGTGTGTATGTCTTTAGCTGTTTACTTTTTCAGGGGGTAGAATTAGGGTTAAGGTACATGTGTATGTGTGTGGAACTGTTTACTTTTTTTTTTTTTGGTTGGGACAGCGATTTCTTTCCCTAGAAGAAATCGCTGTTCTGAGATGTCAACATTTTCAGCTTTTGCTGAAATAGGGTAGATGAAACATCGTTCGCTGTTTTAAGCATTCAATGTTTTAATATAGACCCTATATTTATATGGATTCCTATTACAAGAATGAAAGTTCATTACTTAGAACTTGAAATAGGAAGCCTCAATTCTGCGAAAGTTCACTTTAACGAAAGTGAACTTTTGCGCAAGTGCACTTCATCAAAATCCCCGCAGCACAGTGGAGGACATAAAAAACAAGCTATGTCCTCCACTATGGTGTGATAGTCACTGACCTTAGGGTTAGGGCACAGGTTAGGGTAAGGGAATAGTTATTAAAGCTATCCCCTTACCCTAACCCATGCCCTAAGCCTAAGGCTTGTGACTATCACACCATAGTGGAGGACATTGCTTTGTCCTTCACTGCACTGCAGTCATCATGGACCTTAGGTTTAGGGCACAGGTCATGGAAAGCTGATAGCCCATAGGGCTATCCCCTTACTATGACACGAGCCCTAATCTTAAGGTCCATGAGTACTGCATGGAAGTTCAGTACAACACCCGTTTGTTGTACTGAACTTCACGTAAGTCCACTTTCGATTAAGTGCACTTTCTCTGCAGTGAGCATTCCATGCACTATTTCGAATTAGTGAAAATTCGATCTAGTATATGGAACCCATACATATATATATATATATATATATATATATATATATATATATATATATATATATATATATATATATACATACATACATACACATATCTGTGTATGTGTATATCTGTGTGTGTGTGTGTGTGTGTGTGGGGTGTGTGTGTGTGTGTGTGTGTGTGTGTGTGTGTGTGTGTGTGTGTGTTTGTGTGTGTGTTTGTGTGTGTGTGTGTGTGTGTGTGTGTTTGTGTGTGTGCATCTGAGCATGGGTTTGTGTTTGTGTCTATGTGTGTGTGTGTGTGTGTGTGTGTGTGTGTGTGTGTGTGTGTGTGTGTGTGTGTGTGTGTGTGTGTGTGTTTGCATGTGCACATCTATATATGTATAACAGCTACTTCAGAATACCACGACTCCTCCGGAAGGCTTTTCTTCATATTTACTGTCTGTGCAACTTTAATGGAAGACATTCCATTCTGGGCAATGTGAAGCACAGTGTATATTGCTCTGTGGATTTTACCAATAAACTGTTGAATATGATGGCCCTTTAACGAACCTCAGAACTACAATTATTAAGATGAAGTATACTAAAATTACATTTATGTCATGTAGCAATTCAACTTTCCAGCACTGTATCACTTCAGTTCCAAAAAAAGTAAGCTCTAAGCATTGCAAAAATGTGGGGTGTTCACACTATTTCCTGCAACAAATGCCAAACAAAGTCTAATTATCTATCTTAAATATATCATTGCGAAAGACGATTCACCAAGAATATGATCCTAGAATTCGAGCTGGCCACAGTGTAGTTAGTTTTTCCTCCACTGACACTCATCTGATAAACTACAGCTGCCCATTAGTCTTCACCCCATAGCCTGTTTTGTCAAGATACAAGTTAATTGAATTATTGTTGTGATTTATTTGTGGCTACAAGAAACTTTGTAGGAATTCTTAATTCAAAAGTTTATACAAGACAGATGTATGCTGAATAAGGAAAAAAAAAAACGTACCTGTAAGGCTGACTGGGTCCCAGTAACCCCCTGATCACTAGACTTCTTCTTTTGACTTTTCCCAGTTAGGGGTTGCCACAGTGGATCACCTGTCCACTCATGATTGGCAGTGGAGTTTTTTGATGCCGATTTACCAGCCTGGCGCCAAACCTTCCACAGAAGGCACACACATGCACGCACTCATGCCTAGGGCCAATTTAGAGTATCCAATCCCCTACATAATGTTTTTGGGATGTGGGAGGAAACAGGAGCACCTGGATGAAACCCATGCAACCACAGGGAGGACATGCAGACTTCGCACAGAAGGCACCCCAGCTGAGGATCGAGCTGGAGAACGTCTTGCTGTGAGGTGGCAATGCTAACCGCTGCACCACCACGGCTGCCCACAACCCCCTGATTGCTAGACAACATCTTTAAATTAGAAAAAAGCTATTCCTATATTTAAATATGGTAACAATGAATATATTGACTCAAACTCCATAATCAGCCTTTTTCCGTAACAAGAATGCATCCTTAAATATCAACATGGATAGTGTTTCTAAAAGCATTAGCAATTACTTAATAAGATTAATGGATCTACTCTCTCAAAAGAGGTAAAAAATAAACCAGATTATAAACAATCTCTCGAAGAAATAATTAACTTAATTAAATTCAAACCCTCCAAATGTCAAGGGCTGGAAATTCAAATGCACAACAAACTCTACCCATACTAAATCATGCAAATATATAGGAAGGCTTGATCTACATACTTTATAATAAATCGGTCGGTGGCATTCATTTGCCTTTTCATTTGAAAAATCGATTTACAGTCAGATCATTCAAAGAATTGCAGTCCTACTTCTCTTGTCAATATTGTCATTGGCATTCTTACAGACAACCAGTAGACCCAAATGCTTGTTTTATAGTTTAACTTTGGCAGTCCACTTGAATTTCATGTTGTATCTAAAATGAAGATTTAACAGTGATTCTTCTCATCTACTACAATAAGTTTAAGTATAATAAATAAGCTGTATTTATATTTGATGCCTCAAAAGCATTTGCCTGTCCCCACCTGCCTTTTAGTTCTGGACTCTTAAAGGTTTGTAACTGTTTTTCCTCATTGCATAGCAGAATGACTAGATAACATAAAGCTGCCTTGATCGGACTTCGTATAAATGTCTTCTGCTCTCATTTCCTAGAAATGATGAATGTCACGAGGTAAGGCTGCCCCTGCCCCTATATTTTAACCTATTCCCACAACCTCAGCATTGCACAATTATTCATCATTAACTCAGCAAAACTGTTGCATTTGCTGATCATACTATTATATCATTAAAAAAATATTATCTCCATTTTCCACTACACAGCTGTATTGACAGTAAAGCAGGATTTCTGTGTATTAATTTAATCTTGGTAAATCAATCTTATGGCTATTAAGGAAAAAATATAATCATTTAATCATTTGCTTCTTGCTAATATTTCCATTTCCTTGTCATACTTGAAATATATTGGTATAAATTTATAGCAGGCAAGACTTACTGTTTATTGTTCATTTTAAATGTATTACAATGTTATTAGAATATGCTAGTCTTATTAAGAATGTCAAGATTACATTGTAGTCTGTGTTTTCATGCCTTGGTTATCTGTCTCATCCCTATTAAACTTCAAAAAATCTTTTAAAAACACATTAATAATCAACAGTGTCACTGTTTTGACAATCATTATTTTATCCATGTTCACAGGTCCACATCCATTAGCCTAGTATATCCATACTTTATCTTCCATACCATAATGAAAAACCTTTATCATACATTTTCCTCTTCAGCATACTTACTCATTTTAACTTTCCATACCCTTCTCTAACACCTTCACATTTCACCAACCATCCCCAGTCTGTGCCATTTATCTTTACAACAACTTCATTCTTCTTCAGTTCTCACTCTGCATAACCTTCCTCTCTTGCACCGATTCAATCTTCTAGCTCATCTTTACATCTTGGTGATATCACTGTGTATTTTGACTCTTTTCTCTCTTATTATCCACTAATCACTTCCTATTTGCCTTTACTTTTACCTTATAGTGGCCACTTCTTCTGTTACTAGCTTATTTACATTTTCTCATCCATATAGTTTTATTCATACTTTAATAGACACTATCAATAATCATAGTTAGGACATATCTATATTGAATTCTATTATAAATGCGGCATACATTGAGACAGCAATATATTTTTTTCTAACATGTTTCTGTTTGTAATGTGTTCATTATTTTACCTTGCTGTGCTTCACAGAATCAAAGTTTTGTGTACTGTATTGTCTTGTAGCTCCCTATACTTACGGCCAGGATTGTAACTGAAAATGCTTTCAGACCATAGCACCTACCCAACTAAAATGTGTAAATAAACAAATAAACAAACTATTAAAAATGATTCTTTTTCCAGGTTATGTTTTCCCAATAAAAAAGTCAATCTAAAAGAAAAATCCTGGTTTCAGTCAGTTTTCAAGTAGATTGAAAGTAATTGTTGATTTCATCTGAAGTGACAAAAGTTATAAATTAAAACAAAACATGTTGTCTAGTCTGAAAGAATAAAAGAGGTTGAAACTCTTTGTTCCTAATGTGCATCATTATGTAAACATGTTTTCAAAACGTTAAAAAGTTTCAGTCAGTATTATTTTCCCTCATATCCCAATTGCCATCTGGATTAATTTTCTTAAGAAAGATTTCAGTGCTTGGTGTCTTGTTTCAAATCTGCTCTTATTCAGCAGCAAGTTGTTGATTAAGATAAACAAGTTACTTTATCTGATAGCACGTTAAGTTGAGAATAATGCAATATTATGGCCAAACTTTTATCTCTATTTAGAAGTCATATTCTAGTAACTGTTTTGAAATAATCGTAATATTAGGTTTAATAGCCAAATAATAACTTATTCCTTGTTCAGTAACAGAAGAAAACAGATGAGTTTCTTTACAATAGTAGCCTGCTTTCATCCAAAGACATACGTATTTTCTGGAAGCTAAAATCCAATGAGCAACTTACCTACATCAATACAAAATCACAATTTCTATATTTATATTGATTACACCACCTTAAACAAAAGATCTCAATTTGCAAGAAGAAATATTGTTTCCCTGGGTAGGAAATCCTTGTTCCATATCTATAATGATTTGATAACACATTTATTGTGTCTCCCACTTAGAAACTAAAGCTGTGAGAAAAGAAGGATTCTGTTAGATGAGAATATCACTTTAAAAGTTTATATTTTCTCAGAAATAATCTAGAAGTCAATTCCTATCTCTGAATTCCTTTATATTCGATCCATGATAAATTATATCTCTTACAATACCTTCTTTTTGTGGTCCTATATGATAAACTAAAAAGTCAGTTTTGTTCTGTTTGTAAGATTGAATCAGCAGATGTTCAATATATGAAATGTATTCTGGAGCTGTTATAAAGTAAAGAAGATCTGGAATAAGATGTTTTTATATTCTTATAAATCATAAAACCATTAATTCAGAGCCTTCATGGGTCAGTTGCATCATAAACATTAAACCAGGCAGAAGATGATGTAGTTGCTGATGAATGACAGTTTCTATTAGAATGACTCCAAAAATGAAGTTAATGTAGCATTTCCATGTACAGACTTTTTGATTGATGACTTATTGCTGCAAGGTATCAGTCAGTTGCCATTTCATTTTCTAAGAATTACAGTCCTACTTCTCTCATCAATATTGGCATCAAAATTCCTACAAACAACAAGTAAAGCTAAATGCTTGTTTTAAAGTTTAACTTTGGCAGTCCACTTGGATTTCATGCTGCACCTAAGGTAAAGATTTAACAATAACCTTTTTTCAAGGTTAAAGATCCTCCCAGGGATTCATTAACAATTATGTAGGTGGTGGGCTAAGCCTACACAATGTAATTGTGTTTGTGCAATGAGCAGCAGTGCTAGTCAAAGATGCATGTTGCTCATTGTGCCTACACAGTTGCAGGCATCTTTTCATGGCCAACAATAGTGTTTACAGCAATGGAAAGTTGCTTGCATGCATAAGCACAGAATGTAAACAAAATGCCTCGCTTATAGGCAAAGCTCAGATCCGAGTACTGTAGTAGTACAGAAATATTAAGGTCAAGCTCAGTGAGAGAATTCTAAAGGAGGGATGGTGAAATGGAGGCATTGTATACAAAGAATAATGGTTTCTACAGCATTATAATTAATAGGGAAGGGGAAATGGATAAAGTTTAGTTATATACCACAGGCAATGATGTGGAACTTTCAAAGTCAACACAGATAACATAAATACTGCCATACTTGATGTGATGAATAGCAATGGCAATACAGATATTATGTACATAAATAAAAACGGGCCTGCTAACAAAGGATGCGATTTGGTTATAAAGCTGCAGTGTTATAAACAGGGCTTGAAATGTGATAAACAAGTTAATAAAATGATGAGTTGAAGTAACAGGACGGAAGATACATTATAGGATGAATGCACAGATTGCAGTTACTGCATATGAGATGTATATACAGGGAATATATGTATGGAAGACTACATCACTGCTGTATTCTCCACCTCAGCATGTATACATAAGAAAAAATTCATGTAAGTCAGATATGGTCAATTGGTCATGATTTCAGAGAAATGTAAGTGGCACCCACAGAAAAGGCATTTATCAACTATTTTGATTTAATAGACAAGCAAGTATTGTATACTTATGTAAATGCTAATTTGTAATATAATAACACACCACATACATAACTGACAAATGACCACACAGGTTGGATGAAATTTTATGATTTTAAGTTTTACATTGTTAATTTGCAAACACCTCATTGTTATACTGGACAATCTCACATGGAAGTGCAGTGAAAATTAACATACCAGCAATTTAACAGCAGCAACACACAAAAAACAGTTGTAGGACAGGGCCAGTCACAGTTTCTGAAGGTCTGGCTGCATGCCATATTGTAAGAACCATTTATGGAATCTCTCATTTGCCGTTAACCTGTATGGTATGAAAACAACAACAATAATAAAGAAATGTCTGGATTAAGATGTAATACAGAGCATAGTGATGAATGACATAATAACCATTCACATCATGTCATTTCTTAACACACGCCGGGACAGATAGATAGATCCATGTCAATTATGGACACCACAGAACTATGCATATCAGTTATGTCTTGAAGAACACCCTTGAATGGCTTATAGCACTTTCCTATCATGAAGGGTATGAATGCTCTACCTTGTAGGACAAGGCATGAAAAATGTGAACCTATAACTGTACCATAACTGTTGTGTGTGTGTGTGTGTCAGACACTGCTTTCTGACAGGCAGATGTTACCAGCTTTAATCCCTTGCCTATTATACAAGGCTCTCTCCAGACATCTGTATTGGCTGGAGGTGCCTTATCAGATAAAAAAGGAGGCTGTCACAAATAACTGATTGTGTGCATTAAGAAAGGCATTACAGATATAATATGAACAATATGATTTAGTCAGAATGCTGGAAAGGAGCTGCACATGTTACTGTCCACACAGCTGTGAGCACCACAGTACCAAAACTTGCTTGACAAGGCAGCTTTTTCCATCATGTATTGCAAACACTGTCGCAGAATTGAACCACAGTCTATCTCTATAGGTATGCCATAAAATCCAGTAATCAATGCATGTGCCGCAGGAGCGGTCACAGTATTGCATGCCCTGAATAACCATTTCCCTGCTATGCAATCACAACCTGTGATAATGTGATTATGTATCACTGTCCAACATAATAACGGCTAAGAATACAATTGTGTTTATGCAATGACATTACCTTCATATAATGTCATGCTTTTAGGAATTGAACAGCAAACTATGTGACTCTACTGACTAATGACATGTGGATGAACCACAAGCATCACAGTGGAAACCTTAACACAACTGTGATACTCCACCTATGCTATCTTATTATATCAGATGAATGTGCTACAAACAATTTATTTGAGCTAAAAGGCATGTTGCATGCCTCTTCCACTATATATATATATATATATATATATATATAAATATATATATATATATATATATATATATATATATATATATGGACAGTTTATAACTGTGGCGGATGCCATTCATGAATTACAGTATAAGGCACAACAATGCTAGCAGCCATTGAATGTGGCTGTTGAACACATGAGCATTTGACTACAGAAAATATATGATATTGTTCAGAATGAATGTGCCATGGTAGAAGTGTCACTACAATTGTTAGATATGCCAGTATGTCAAGGCATAAAATAATATTATTGCTGCAAGGGATATATGTGCCTGTAATTGCTTTAAATACAGAATGTCATATCATTTCCTTGTGTCAGAGGACAATTCTTTCTGCATATGTTATGTAAAGAAAAATGTAATCTCATGTCATCATTACTCTGAATAAAAGCATTGCTATGTGACAAATTATTCAAGCTTTTTGTAAGAGGGATCGACATCTATATGTGTACACAGCAGATGTGTACAGTCACAACAAGAGTAACACAACATAGTCTGAGCAGTAATGGCTGGATTTGAACTAACTGCAACATCACAAGGTATGGATTAGTGCCTGAATTGCAAGCGCCCCATGACAATTTGAAATACAACTGGGACAGTACACAGTTAAATGAATGACATCACCACTGTTTATTAGATGGATGTTTATGCTAACAAGTCACCAAAACACATAATAACAATGTGCAGCTACACATCATATATAAATTTAAAGAGTAGTGCAAACAGTATGAGTGTGAAAGGCACATTCACAGCTGGCCTCAAAACATCTTACATATGTAGTTATACAATGAGCAAAGCACACTATCAATGCTATGCATTACAGGAGAATTTGCACTCCAGCTGCAAGATACTGCAGTTATTGTAGGATTATGGTATCACTGTGTGGCCCAAACGTATGCTTCCCCGGGGATGCTATGATTTGCTAGTATAACATTGTGCCACTGTAAATCCATTTCATAAGTGGAAGTGTATATAAAGGTAGTTGTGAGGTGGCCAACAGTATATGAGAGCAATCAAAGTCACACTATATAATCAGAGATTGACTGAAACCACCTATCTATCTATCTATCTAGTTACATCATCTGTATAGCACATTATCAGCATCCAGTGCTACAGGAGAATACTGAGTACAAAAGAGGCACACAGTGTCTATGAAAGGATGACATCAGCAATGCATTGCCAAGGAGATGTGTCTGGTAAAATGACTTTCACAACCATCTGAAGTTGTTGCCAATACAAATACATGTCAACTAATCCTGAATTCATTTATAGTCACACATACACTTGTAGAAGTTTACTGCTTTATTTGAACCTCCTACCAATCTATGTGACATTCTAGAGAATAGTGTAAAAAATGCAAGCAACACAGGAGAATTCTGACCCTTAATGGGAGAATGAGTGCACTTCTGTCAGGATGATCTCATCAATGTGTTGTAGAGAGGATGATTCAATAAAAAGTGGGATAAGGAAGCTGTGTCTACATATAAATGCATTATCTTCATGGGAATTGAACACAGCACCAAGTATCTCACACACTCACACACACACACACACACACACACACACACACACACACACACACACACACACACACACACACACACACACACACACTTCTCATGTTGATCATCAGCCTCTTACCTAACTACACAGTGTAGAGGCCACTGTGTCAGTCTCAAGCTCCACAGGAGAAGTCTGATTCTTAAGGGGAGAGAGAACACTTTTGTTACAGATAGCATGTTTCAGTAAAAAGTGGGATAAGGAAGCTGTGTTAAAGTTGCATATATTCTTCCCAAGGGAAGTGGATGTAACACTAAATGTTAAATACAAACACACGCGCGCACACACACACACACACACACACACACACACACACACACACACACACACACACACACACACACACACACACACACACACTCTCTCTCTCTCTCCTGTTGAGTATCAAACATTTTATCATTTATCTACACAATCTAGGCAGCACTGTATTAGTTGCAAGAGCCACAGGAGAAGACTGCTTTTAACAATGTAAACTAGCACATCCGAGCTTCTTGAAAATCCACTGTTTGGAACATATGGTACTGTGCTTCATAGGCTGTACAACAAATGCATATGTGTGCACCGGGCAATGTAACATCAAAATGATTGCCACATGTAATTGCATACTTCTCTACTAAAAGTTAGAAACTATCCTGTATGGACACTGCATTACCATGACTGACATTGATATGTTTCACATTATTGGATGTCATAGTCATTCATTGCTGTACACTGGTGGATTCTCAATCAAACTTTTCTGCACCATTATGTCAGGATGATTATACACTCACACACACACACACACACACACACACACACACACACTGTACATTGATGAGACAAACATGAAAGTGATGCATAGGACAATGTACTGCAGAACAACAGTATGTGAGTATAGGTTAACTAATCTTGTAACATAGTTGCAAGTGTAAACACTGTAGAGCAGACATACATTAAACAACTGAAATTGTTGAATCACAATCACCTGTTGACAAAATGAATTCAGACATACAAAAGTTGTGCAACTTAAAACAATAATTAGATGTTTTTTTAATGTTACTCTTTGAGCACAATACTGTCAAGCTGAATTGTGCTGCTGGTGGCAAAGTATTAGTGCATGCATGAACATATCTTGAAGTGTTGAACTTAGAATGGGAATACACAGTACTCTGTGTTGATCTGTGCTAACTTTTGTGCAAAAAAGTAATGTTTAATAATAGGGAACAGGCACATTAATATAGCAGCAGGAAAATTATTTGTTAAGGAAAGGTGCATCCAACCCTTACAGCCACAGAGGTCAGACAAAACATTCTGAAACATTTTTCCATCCAACTGGATTTGATGCTTTAAAGCACTACAAGAAAACCCTTTACATTCGAGTATTAACTAAGCATACCACATCGGAAGTTATAATTCTGACAGTTCGCATTTGATGACAGATTTCAGCAAATGTGAATGTATGTATTCATCTCAATTATCCTGTTGACCATTGTAATCTATACATCCTTCTCTTCAGCTTGTTGAAAAGTACATTTAACATAATATACATATATAAGGACAGTGGCATGAAGTGCAATAGAGCTATGCAGCCAAAGGCAATAAAATCAGAAGATTTAGCTGTGATGCCCATGCACTGGCCCAGCAATTAAGGAGCCTCAATCCTCACCACTAACACCAGTGAGGGGCATCCATATAGGGAAAGGATAAAAAATACACACACAGTAAAATACAATTTCCCTTAAGAGCACAGAGATCACAATCAGTCTGTGGCTGGTTTCTCCCTTTCTCTCCAGGTCCCCAATAAGACTCCCCACTGGCACAGCTATATGGTCCAGATCTCAGCCTTGTGGGCAAGCTAAAACATCCAGCACCTTCTTTGTCCAACCAGTGCTTCGTGTTCCTGTCTAAGTAGCTGACACACATGCACTTACAACCAACAGACACTCCTGGGTAAGCTGGCACAGTTTCTCCAGCTGTGCCCCTTTTACCCAGACTATATGGTAGTACCACATGCCACCACCCACTAATACTTATCAGCTACTCAAAGGCCCTTATTAAAGGGTGTCCAATTATTACTGTGCAAATTATTATCCAAATGGTAAGTTTGACTAAACAGCAAAGCTTATTTTGAATGACTTGGTACAGTATCACCATATATTTGCAATGTGCTCTAGAGCTTAAATTATCTCTACACAAAACAGCCACAGTTGAAAGGTTTTAAAATATTTAATAATAAATAATAAAAACACAAGACAATACTTCTTACTGCACAGTGCTAGGCAAGAGTTCAGAGATCACAGAGAAATGTTTAAAATAATACAGTAGAAAAAGTTCTGACATCACAGAAAAACACTTAGTCAAATTTTTCTAATTCCTAACCATTTCTAAGAGAAACACTAAAGTCTAAGATCCTAGAGCAAGTCAGTGCTAGTGATGTTGGATGTTCTCAAGACAAATGCTCTAATGCTCTCATTCTTTCTGTCCTTAAATTGATAACACAGTATCACTGATTCATTTCAGATTACATCATTTCATTCTGGTTCCCAGGCTAACAGACTCACAGAGGTTAATAGCCCCTTTGATCTTGCAGCTGGTCAGGAACCAGCGCAATAAAAGAAATTATACATGAAAATTCTAGCCATTAACTCTGGCCTCAAAACAACAGGCAGAATTCATTCAGACATATCAGCACTGAGTTTTGACATCAAAGAATTGACTTGTCAGCTTTGTTACAGCAGAGTGCACTGTTGTTACATTTTCGCAGTTCCATATCTAACAGCATTTTTTCCCATTTAAGAGAACAAGCCTGTGGCTTGTATTAATATTTACAAATGACAGAATTATCTACGAAATTCTATCTGGCTAGGCTGGCAACCTTCACCTATCTTCACAACTGCTATAAGCTGTGTACTTGAATTTAGCCTTATTTGCATTTGTTGCCTATCATCAGACATTGTGCATATGCAGCAGTGGGAAAATAATGATACAAAGGGGAAAAGATACATTGACAGGGTAAGACTGAGAAAGGGATAAAGAAGCTTATGGCAGAAGAATGATAATAATGCTTCTTAACAATATTTAGTCAACAGGTAAAAAAATCAAATATTGTACAAAAACAGTCAGTAATGACTTGATTAGAACACCTGAAAGTAGCAAAAAAAAAAACTGTCCATACATGTCAGCATTATCTCATCATGACACAAAGGGATTACTAGTTCACAGCATTTCAAGTAACACAAATGAAGCACAGTGACAAAAATAGAAAAAGATAGGGTGACAGAGAGAAAGAGATATAAAGACAGTTGCAGAGAGGAATAACAACAGTATGTTTTGGTGGATATATAGGAACATCTGTATGGTGTGTTCCTGTTACATACTCTGTACAATAAAATACAAAGCATTACAGGGAATGGTGTGTACACTAAAGTGCTTGTTATAGTGAGAAATGAAGTGTAGGAGAGTGCTACAAACAGGACGACAAAAGCAGGATAAGGTTGGCTTTCTAATTTCCCATGTGGTTGCTGCAGTATTTAGATTAGGAAGCATAAATAGAGAAACAGGACATACAGGATAGGCAGGGATGGTGATGGAGACAAAAGGTTGGGGCCACCATGATTGGGGATAGGTAGTGGACATCAGAATTACACCCACACCCTGCTTGAAAACAGTGAGAATCTGATTCCTCACCCTCAGAACTGTCGGCACTGCCTCCTACAGCAGCAGCACCCTGGGTCAGTGACAGATGCAGCATCATCTTTGAAATCTGACCCAGGGCCTTTTCAACCCTGCTGATACATGCACTGAGGCCTCTCTCCATGATATCATCCAACAGCCCTGTCAGCACATGCTGGGTGACAAAATCACCAGCTCCAATAGTATTGCTCCCAGAAGGTACTACTGCACTAGCACCCAGGGCAGAGCTACCTTTTGCAGTTGGAGCAGGTAGGACAGGAATTGTGGAGACACACATTGACAGGTTGTAAATCCAAAGTCGTGGGTGTCTGCGCTGCCATTTGTGTTGGCCACCACCTCTCAGTGGTGTTGGTCATTTTGTATTCATTAGCAAGGAATGCAAGCAGCAGAATGTTAATAACTTTTACTACCCCCCCCCCCAAAAAAAAATAAAAAAGATAGAGAGAGATAAGCTGGAAGAAGACAAAGAAAGAGATAATTAGATACATGGCATGTCAAAGTGCTGCATTTTTTTCATTGATGAACTTTGGTAATACATAAACAATTATGATACTTTACTATAGTACACATTTGCCACATCCATATATGATGGAAAGGTATCAATGTGTCATAAAATAAAAAAATATCACTGCTATGGTAGAACAAAGAGAAGCCTTTATTTCCGTTTTGAAAGATTAGGAAATATGCACCTAAATATACTACTTGCAATTATCATAATTGGATTGTTCTGGACATATTATTGCTGTTAATATTTTATAAATACTTATCTATTAATAAAAAATAATGTCTGCATTTCGCTAGTGAACCCACATACATTTAAGCGGTTGTTCTCATTGCCTAACCCAAGCTTCAGGAGTTATTGGGGAATGCATGCATGCTTGAGATGAAGGTTGAGATGTAGCTGCTCAAAATGACACTGACTGAAGGACGTCAGAGATTCATTGATTGCTACTAGGCTAATGACCAGGAAGGGGGGGGGGGTTCTAAGCCTAGCCAAATTTTTCCAAAACAATAATATTTCCTGTATCCAAATAGGGCACTGAGTGCCAGGCATTTATACGTTATCTCTGTTTATAAGGAACATGGATGGTAGGCCTGGCAAAAATGTCCTATTCCTCATCCACTTTTCTAGGTTGTAGTTAAACTGGGTAATAGCTGAATTCAACTTCACATGGATGGGAAGCCTGTTCCATAGGAGGGGCAATCTCTTGGACATATTTCTATCTCTACAACATGTTCTGCTTAAGTCACAGACAAAATTAAGATCCCTAGACCTTGTATTTCTGGTAGTATTTGACTTAAGAATATGTAAGAGATTCATAAGTGAGGGGTTTGCAGATGCCTTGTAATCCAGGCACAGATCACCCATCAACAATCTATAGGAGACTTGAGTAGAGGGAAAGGGACCTGAGTCATACTTACCCCATGCCTCTCTGAGGCAAGTTAATCTGTTTCTTGGTGCATCTCATGGTTTGCAGTGACTTCCACTACAGTTGCACACTATAAAAAGTAAAGAAGTATTTATGAAAACACAATGAGTACTTGTGTTGGCTGGCTAGATTATTAATGCTATATCATAGAAAGGTTATGGGTCAGTACACTTACAAAACTGTGGGGTGTTTGCAGTCCTAAATTCAGTCTCCCATCAGATTAGGAGGTCCTGCTTGCTCTTCATAAGGTCACTATAGTGGTGATGACATTGTTCAACAGTGTGTGGAATGCCATTTGCACTGGAGGCAGCCTTAGCTAAGCTATTCCAAGCCTGAGCCTTATACAGAGACCAGGTATATTCCCCATGCAGCAACCTACAGGTATAGTGTTTCCCGGGGAGTACAAACAATATCCTGGACTCCTCAACACCCTACCTTTGTGGTCTAAATTTAGCACCGTTCTCTCCCTTGCCAGCCATGTCTGCAAAAATCAGGCTAACAAAATCTGTGTGAACTGGCACGCAATTCAGACACTGCAGGTAACTGATTGTGCGCATAAATGCATAGCCTTGCCAACTGCATTTGCACAATTGAAAGCAGATGGATTGCTTGACAGGCACATTGGCTACACTTACTTCACATAATTGCGAAGGTGTGAAACATAGCATTGAGATTTGCCATGTGTGATGCTTAACCTCTTCACACAGGCTTCAATGTTTAGGAATGGAATATCTAATGGCATCACTTTTTAAAGACATGCAGTTTAGGTGGGGAAAGAGGATGAATTGTGACATATTGTGATGTTGGGCTTACACAATGTTAAAATATTGTTGAACCAAGTGGGAATCAAATCAATGGGACAAAACACGTAAAAATTGAAATTTAGTTTATTAATAGACATAGCCACAGGATAACTACTTTTTCAAGCATGACAATTAGGCAGATGCACTATAAACAGGCCTGTAAATATGTGATTTTAATTAATCCTGGGAATACATTCCTATGTAGAAGCCAGTATTTCTGTGTGTAAATATATTTCAAATGGACATAGCTGAATAAGAAGACTAGTACCAGTTGTGCTTATTTGCTCAAACTGTTCAAAGCTACAGTGCTCTGCTATGATAGTGGAAAATGATAAGTGCTTATTTTCAACTGTTTCTGCACTTCTGTTTTACTATATATCTGCAAAACTGTTTTTTTTGTTTGTTTTTTTTGTCCCACCCACCCACTCAGCTGTTGTGATGGTCTTAAGGCTTAGTGGCTTTGAGTTGCCCACCTTTTGTATAAAGTTGATAATGGATACTCCCACCAGTCACATTAAATCAGCTCATTCTACTGTTTATAGTGAGAACTTAGTAAAGGCCCACCCCTTTAGCTTCTGAACCTTGAATTATCTTATTATCTTCTGTATCTTCACTTTCTACTAAAGAAAAACAAACTGTACCTCTTTCTACTTCATATTGCTGCTTGTGCTTTGGAGTTTAGCTGCATTTAGTTTGATATATTTATTACTGCTTGTTGGTCGCCTCACTAATTTGATGACAGTATTCTACTGAATCACTGCTTTATTTGTGCTGTCTGTTACTGCTGTGATTTGTAAGCTACTGTTTCCAAACAATCTACTGTTTAACTATATTTCATTGCTATCTGCCACAAGTCATTATTGTTTTACTGCATTTTACTGCATTTTGTTGCTGTTTAAATATATTTTTTCATACTGCAATTTCTATTCTTTTGACTATAAGTGATTAATCAGTGCTTCATTGTGAGTTTTTTCTTACTGAGCTCTTAACCTTAAAATTGAGTAGCATAGTCTAGATACAGGTCTGTGGCATCCAGAGCTCAGCTGCATGGCTTTTAACCCTTTTTGAGGTATTACAGCTACAAGTTTTCCCTTAGTGGCACTTATGTTATCATCTAGTAGTACTATTCGTAGACCTTCCTCCCTTTACCCCCTCAGCTCTTTCAATTTCTGACAAATATGGATGGACAATTTCATACATTTTCTCCTACCGATTGATATGGGCATCCTGAGACAGTGTAGCAACTGCCTCATGTACATGGACAACCCTCTACTACTATCACCTAGGAACACAATTTGTGAGAGAGGCAATTACATCAAGCACCTAGTGTCATTGCTCTCTCCCCCACAAACCAGTATATCTGGCACTGAGAAGGTTGGCAACATGAACTCCACACCTCAAACACCACCCACACCTACACAACACACTCCCTCATATGCGTAGGCTCTCAACAAAAGCATACCCTAATAAAAGAGACGTCCAAGGCATAAACGCACACAAGCTCCAATGCCCACCACACCACACACCACCTATAGTCTACACACCTGTGACTCACAGCCATTAAGGCCTAAACATAAACCCAACATATTAGTCATAAGAGATTCCATTCTGAGACACACAGATGTGCCCCTCACCAGGCTGGATAAGGAGAAAATCATGGTTAGTTGTTTGTCAGGTGCCAGAGTCCGCCATATCACCAATGCACTCAAGTCTCTCAACAGGTACTCTTATGACTCTGTCAAAGTCCCTGTTGGAGTGAATGACTTCAGATGTACCTCCCTGGACTATATGAAGAGAGACATGATCGAGCTCGCTGAGTATGTGTCTCAGGCAGTTATGTGAGAGAAACTGAAGCCTCTGCAGGTACGGCAGCTACAAGGACTCAAACAGAACCAATGTCAAAGCCAAAAAATGATAAGACCAGCAGCTGTAGCAACTAGGTGATATTAAATGTTTAATCTGTTGGTAGTAAAAAGTACATATCAAGCAGAGAAAGTAAGTGCACAAACAACAAACTGGTTTTGGCAAAAATTAAGAATACCTTTCTCAGTGTGAAGATCATGACATTTGATACACTCCTTATATAGTAAATTGTTCATTCAATCAATCAAGTAAGAACATGAATTATAAATGCTTGTTGAGTCCAGGAGGGAATAATCTCCCAAGCTTAATGATCTATTTCTTTTCCTTTTTGTTCAGGATATCATGCCAGCCCAATTTGTTGGATCTGGGAGCTTTAATTTTCTCAATAATAGTAAAATTGAAGGCAGCGTTTGGATGTGAAAGAGTATGTTTATACAGTGCATTGATCATTTTGCCATTTATAATTTCACTAAGATGTTCCCCCACCCTAAATTTTACAGGACGTGAAGTTTGTCTGACATAAAATGCCGAACAATGGCATGTGGCCAAATATATAACCCAATCAGATTGGCAGTTGGCAAAAAATGATAAATCAAAAACCTGACTGGTGTTGTGACTAGAGAATGATTTAGATTTAACAAACTTGGGACAGTAAGAACAGTGACCACAGGGGAAACAGCCAACTAATCTATCACCTAAGACAGTTGTTTGTGACAAGGAAGTATCGGACAGAGAATGCTTATAGTGATTAAAAAATTAACCTAAATTTTTACCCTTTCTGAAAGTGAAAGAACATCTGGTTGGTAAAATATCAGAAAGCATTTGGTCAACCACTAACATATTCCAGTGGCGATTGACACTATAAATTAATGAATCAGTATTTCTGCCATATTTGGTAACAAAACGAATGGCAGAACCATCATTAGTATGTTTGCTTTGTATTAGAGAAGTTCATCCCTGGCCAGGCCATCAACCAAATGAGACGCCCTATATACATAACCAACCCCATAGCCCCTGTCCTTGAATCTCATAATCAAATCATGTTTGTAGATATTGTAGGTTTCTGTTTCAGAACAGATATGTTTACCTCAGATAAACTGAGATTTTGGAATATTTTGACAAATATGAGGAGGATGAAAGCTGGTGGCATGGAGAAGGGAGTTGTACTGGGGGATATTGCGATGGACCTGAGTAGAAAGGGTATGGTCAGTATTTCTAGTTATATTGACATCCAAAAAAATGATGTTATTTAAATCATAATTAACAGTAAATTCAATACCCCATTTATTTTCGTTAAGATATTCCACAAATTCATGTAAATATTCAGGATTGGACCCAATACCACAATGAGGCAAATAACTTTTGGACGGCAGGTTTGATAGCCCATTTTTTGTAATTGGAATTTAAGGGCATTCCAAAGTTTAAATACACATTTACAGCTCCAGAATAAATGGAGTATATCAGCCATTTGAATTTTACAGTGAGGACAAAGAGGGGATTTCGTAGAGTTAAATTTATGTAAGATAGATTTATGTAAAATAGTTTTAGATGCATTAAAATATAGGTCATTAATTTTATTGTTTATTATATAGTTCAGTATATAGAATAGAATGTGGGCTAAGATAGAGACGAAGGTTTTGTAGAATTCAGCTGTGATACTGTCTGGGCCTGGGGCTTTATGTGATTTCATTTGGTGGATAGTTGTGGTTATTTCACTGATAGAAAGAGGTTCAGTTAACCTTTATTGTTGTTTTGAATCTAGTTTCGGGAAATCGAGTCTTTGAAGGAAACTTGTTCTTTCTTCTTTGGAGACTATTCATGTTTGGTCTCCATTGGTCTGCGGATATATTCGTTCGAAGATTTTATTAATATCTTCAATATCCGTGTAATGGATATTTTCATATAGTATTTCGGATATTTGGGAGGAAGGTTTAGTTTGAGTTATGATTCTGGCCAGTGCTCGCGATGGTATTTGCATTTCATTAGCATAGTTAGCTAGCATTGTGGTTTCATTGAAGGATAGTTTGCTGTTATGTAATAGGTATAGGTCTTTTTGAAGTTTCAGGATTTCAGATTTAGTTTGGGTATTATAATTTGTTAATAGGTCATTCTCAAGCTTTTGAATTTTGGCTTCTAAGTCCTGTTCTTCTTTAAGATTATTTTTTTTTATAGTAGGATGCTTTTTTAATAAGAATTCCCTTAATCTGGGCTTTGTTTGCCACCCATTCGATATCCATAGGTAGTTGGGAGTTAAGAATGTTAGATAGGGTGGATTTGAGTAAGGTTTGAATATTGTTTATTATTTTCTTTTTGGTTAGAAGGTTGGGGTTCAAAGACCAATTGTAGCCTTTTTTCATTGTGTTATTCATTGTAAATCCATTGAGGTTTAAAGTAATTTTGGAGTGGTCCGAGAGGTATCTAGTATGTACAGTCATTTTTGGGGCTAGTTTGATAAATGAGTCTGAAATTAGAAAAAAATCTATTCTCGACCACATTTTGTGGCATTGGGAGTAAAATGTGAATCTGTTGGATTTATTTAGACTACCTCCATACTTAAAGGGGTCATATAACTTGTAATCCTGAATAAGTTCTCTTAGTGTTAAGTGAGCTTGTTTATTAGGTATTATATTTGTACTTGTTTTGTCTTTGTCAGGATTTAGATATGTGTTGCAGTCTCCACCTAGGACCATGTAATAATCTTGGAATTTATTTAAGATAGGGTATAATGAGGCGAGAAAAATGCATTTGTTTTTACAAGGGGCGTAAACATTAAGGACAAGAAGAGGTTTAGTAAGATTTGGAGTTCGAATAGTTACATGGCACCATCTTCCCTCTTTGTCCACTTGGAACTGTTTTTTAATTATTATAGCTACCCCTGCACTATTAGATTTGCCTTCAGAAGCTATGATATCCCTTAGCCATTATTTCTCTTTAATTTCTGACCATTGTTCAAGTGTCAAATGAGTTTCCTGGGTCAATATGAAGTTTGATTTCACTTTTAGGATGAGGTGTAAGAAAAGTTTTCTTTTCTTCTTATTCTGGAGCCCTTTGATATTCCATGAGTCAAACTCCCACATTTATGCAATTGGGTTGTTTGTGAAATAAGTCTAGAGTGATTGTTTGAGATGTTGATTTCTTTTCATGTATTGATAAAATAAAATTAAGAAAGCATCCTTTTATTCCCGTCTCCACCCAGTGCCTAACCACCACTCCCTTGGACCAGGAATAATGCAAGGAGTAAGTCGTTATTAGTTTTACAGATCTGTAGTACAGTATAGTAATTATGAAATGGGTTATCATATTTAGGTAAGAAATGGAAACTAGTATCCCTGCGAAGATTTTCTCTACATAGACAAAGCTTAACAAACTAATTCCCTAAAAAGCACCACTAAAGTATCCCTAATCTCCTCAATAGTTTTGTATGTCTAATAGAATATTCAAAGTGTACATTCTATGTGATTATCAATAATTGATAGGTGTGATTTAAAAAGGTCTTAGAAGAACCGTTATATTAAGTAAAGGTCCATTAAACAAGGTTTTTAGTATAAATGTACAAATAAGTGTTAGTATGATACAAAAATATACTAGAAGGTATTAGTAGAACTATTAGTTATATCCTTTAACTATTTTCACTAACATTGAAGTAGTATAAAAAAACTAGGATTATTTTATGTGTTTTCCTTTGTTTTCTGTTCCTCTCTGCCTCCTTTCCATTAATGTTATTTCCTTTCCCTTCATGCTATGGATAGGACTGTATGTCCATAGTATTCTATCTGTTGTCTGTGATGTTCAGCTGAGTTATTTTATTTGTGGAGTTCAGCCTATAGGTATAGGAAAAAATATCACTATATTAAATATCTGGGCAAGCATTACAAATATATAACATCACATACATTGTCTCTAATGTCTATTACTTGGTTAAACATGTTGCTTTTCATAATACTACCACCCTATGCATTTTGTGCAGATTTTAACATGGCATAGAGTTAGTGTTTTTCTATGGGTCTTGTTAATGTGTCCTTCACCAAGCTTATTGAAAGTTCCATTCTCCAATCTGTTTATATTAATAGGATGTAATTATTATGTTTTATTGAAAAACAATTAAGGCTTGCTGTTATGTTTCACAGATGGTTACTAGACATGTAGTTCATAGGATCGTTACAGTGCATTGGATCAAAAGCCTGAAACAGTGGTTGATTGCAAGCTTTAATCGGGATTGGATAATAGATATATGTAGGCTGGGGAGGGCAAACAGTCTTTAGGGGGGACAGTTAATTAATAGAAGATAACCTTAATCCTCTAAGCAGCCAGTGTATAACATAATTAATGAATGTGTATTTTCCCAGGTATTTCAATATTCAAAACTGTCGTTAGGTTAATTAGTTGATTTCCAACCCAAGACAGCTATTATAATATATTGAAGATTTATAAAAGGCAGCCCGTGTAACACCATGAGAATAAAATGCCATTCTTCAAATGGCATCTGTCTTATATAAATTTAGATTTAAACCAAACTGGCAGGGAGAAGAGAGTTCATTAAGGTAACTAGCAATGCTATTCTGACTGTAAATCTCAGTGACTGTCTTGATCATTGCTTGCAGGTCAATTCTGAAATTATACGATTCATGCTGCTACATTTTCCCATCTCTCTTTGTCTGTCTTGTTGGCAGTGAAAAAATCATAGATAGTATGTGAAACATTTCTTTAACTATCGTAACATGAAAGTCAGTAGTCCTTACCAGAAAACATGAAGGCATACTATTAAATATGCCTTGAGAAATTCATGTCAATAAATAAGGAATTTGTGCATAAAGAATGGCATTAACCTGCTAAAGAGGTTTCTATTCCCACAGTAGGTAGGATAAGTCTCAGATCCCTTTCTCAAGATGAGAGACAAAACCAAAATAAAGGGGTATAAGGGTCCAAAATCAGGTAAAATATTTAAATATTACTGTAGAACACGTAAAAGTTGATGGTACAACAGATGTTGCATTAATATGCATTTTCTGAACAATAAGACATATGATGCTCTAATATCTGGTATTACTGACAGACAGTAATCCTTATATAAATGTATGCAGTACTTTTTGTTTTGAAGATTAAGGTTGACTATGTCACTGGGGTACTTTATTACAAGCAGACTTATTAATGCATTGATTGCAAACCTATCTTTGTAATGCAAAGTTAAATAATATGATCCTATTTTCTTGTAAATCAATATGCCAAACATTGTCTGCTTTATAGACTGTAATATGCATCTGTTGATATGTGCAACAACAATTTGCCTGGTAGAACATTAAATTGATTTTTAGCATTAGGTGTTTATTTAATTAGTTGGCTTCTGAAGCATGAATGTACTAGTGATGTTATTTGTTTTATAACAGCCCTTCTGTTTCACCTCCACAGCGATGCACTTTGTTTAGCTGTCGACAGTAAATAGCATGTCTGAAATATGGCATAGCTTGTAAAACAGACCTAATAGCAATGCATTTCTTTTGTAGCATTTTTTTCCCAATTCGTATTCATGGAAAACAGATACAATAAACTAGAATTATGCAACAAGAGCAAACCAGTAGTTAACAAGCATTATTTTCTAGCATGGTTCTTTCTTCAGTGTATATGCAGTATGTATACAATGACAACAAGTTAGTAACACACTAGGCAACAAACACGCAGTCTGAATTCTGAAACTAACTGCATTAATAAGCATAGAAATAAGTGTGTGTTTTTACTGGCTTCTTTGTAACTACAGTCTATCCAGTTTTATTTTACTTCATTCTAAAATGTTTTTTTTCCCCTTGTTTGCATTTTTGCAGTCAGAACACACGTCGCTCGTTCCATGTGTAGAGCTTTCCAACAGTTTGTGTAAGCGTAGGGGGGGGGCATCAAAACCTGCTGGATATCCCAAAAGTGTCACATTTTTGAAGAACCTGATGTAAAGCATGTAGGGATATTTTAGTTCCTGTCATGGGAAAGTGGAAAGGAGGAGGCAGGTCTAGCTGTTCTCGGTCGGCCTCATGGTGTTTATTATGATATACCAGTACTACCAACCTGTTGGTATAGGCCTAAAAAGGTCCAACAACACCGTGGAAAGACAAAAACAGTCTTGGAGGGCCGAAAGGTGATTGATCATTCATCCAGTGTTCATACATCACTCCGGTGGGTATATTTAGCGATTTAATGTTGGAATGTTCTTAAAAAACAGGTAGGAAGGTTTCTCTGGCTTCCTTTTGGTTAGCAATCATATATTTAATTCCTTCTGAGTGAAAAATTAGTGTGTTAGGGTATTTCATTTGGAATTTTATTTTTCTTTCACTTAGGAACTTACAATATGGGGAAAGAAGCTGTCTTGCTTGCCTTATTTGGAGGGGAAGATCTTGGGCCAGTGATATTGTATTATTGTTCCAGTTAACAGTTCCTCCACTTTGTTTAGCAGTCAGCAAGATTGTAGTGACATCTTGAAAGTTTAACAGTTTTGCATAAACAGGTTTGGGTTTGTAAGTTCCTTGGGTTTCTCTTAGTGCTCTGTGTGCTCTTTCTATTATTATTTGTTTTGGTATTCCAGGTTCTTTGATCACTATGCTGAAAAATTGTATTCTAGAGGGAATCAGCTCATTGTGGTTTACACATTCTGGGATGCCTCTTATGATAATATTATTCCTTCTGGATCTTGCTTCCAGGTCTGTGATCTTATCTTGGATGCTTGAATTTCTTTATCATGGGAGTCAGTTTTTTTGGTTATTAGAGTTATTTTCTCCTCCTTTTCTATGGTTTTGGCTTCAGATTTATACAGGCTGTCCATTATTTGGTTAAAGGCATTTCCAAATGATTGTAGTTGTACAGTTAAGTCTTTTATTGCCTCTTTGATGGGAAGTAAGGCTGTTTTAATATCCTCCAGATTTGCTGGTTGATCAGATTCATTTTTTTCCAGTTTTGGATGTATCTGTTTGTTTTATTATCTTCTGCCTTTTTGAGTTCAAATCTTTTTCAGGAGATAATAAATCCGAAAGTTTGGTTTTAGATGTGGTAGTGCCCATGTTTTTATCTTCTTTCGACATCCTGTAATGTTTATTGTCTTCAGTTTTGAATGTATTTTTCAGTAAGCAGGACTGTAGGAGCACACGGCTTAAGTTAACCTCTCTGTATCCTTAACAATCTTACTTGATTATAAACTGGACCAGTCACTTTTCCTTGGTAACTTTATTTCTGAGTTAAATAGAGTTGATATTTCAAGATATTTTGTCAAAAATGGTTCTGAATAATCTTCTGGGTTAGTTTTATTCAAGATATTTAGAGGAGCTAAGGATTAGCAGTGCTTACAGAACAGCGGCCATCTTTGAATCTTGGGATGGAGGGGCATTGTTGATGGGCTCATAAAAGATACTGCAGTGTTACAGCAACATGAACAGTAGATACTGGAGGACAGTATAGGATTTTGGTATCAGTACAGTGAGCCAGAGACAATTCCTGCTAAGGACATAATGGTTTAAACAAGCGGGGGCCAAACAACTGGTTAACACCAATCCTGTCTTCACTTATGTGTTTGACATTTATGGAGCATTCATATCTGCAATGGTTGAGTACTTCACATGTATAAAAAATGTAGTACTTCTTTTGATTAGAATATGCACACATTTCCATGTGTTAGTACATGTTGACATGAGACATTGCTAAACAAAGCCAGCATTTTGATAACATTAACATTTTTATTTTATTTTATTTTTTGTCAGAGGGGTAATTTTTACATCTGCCATGCGCTGCGGGACTTTCTAGCAATGTAGTCCCTGTGATACCTATAGTTGGAGTACTGTTGTTTCCTTATATGCTGTTATTATCATTGCTGATGAGACAAATGTCCTCAGTATCTAAGAAAGATCATCATAATAAGTTTTAACTACTTAATAATATTAAGGATGCCTCTATGAGAATTTATTATACTGCATCATCTGGAGAAAGTGTTATTATTCAGCAATAATCCTGTTTGCCCATCACTGCTGACATTATCATGGCAATGCAGTTATGGCTACAGCATACTTAGTTATATACACGACTTTGTTTTTTGGTTGTTGTACTTGTGCAGATGCTGTACGTTGTTGTTGTGTCTTTCGGCTTTTCTTGGTTAGGGGTCACCACAGCGGAACTCCGATCCACTAATGATTGGCAGTAGATTTTTACGTGCCGAGTTGCAAGCCCTGACGCACAACCTTCAACGAAGGTACGCCCATTCACGCATGTCTCCAGACAGAAGATGATCTAGCTGAGAATCAAACGGGACAACATCTTACTGTGAGGCGACAGCGCTACCGCAGCAGCACCACTGTATGATACTTCATATTTTCTGGCAGACCGGAACAGAAGGAGGAACACACCTGATGCACTATAAATGGCTATGTTTTTTAAGCAATCAGTGTCATACGCTCCTGATTACCATATTCCCCTCACTGACCTCTCCATTTCTAAGATCATCATATAGTCACACATTTTCCTTCTGTTTTTGCTTGTGTGTCTCCATTCACCAGTGATTCCCCCTTGAAATTAGACAGCAACAGAGAACTAGAAGACCTAACCCACTCATGAAGTCTGAGTTAACAAAGAATTCAGAAGGATCTAGCAATTCCCAGGAGAGGAACTCACATGAGCTAGATGCCATGCATTCTCTGGCTGAGATTAGAGTTCAAGCAATGAAGCATCTGAGACACAAAGTACACCTGGTAGTCAAGGATGCAATGTCCACAGTTGCAGAGGTCACTGAAATGTTGCATCAAACATTTCTAGTTGCAGTGGTGTGAGCATTTCATATTAGGATATTTAAACCTATTACCATCTGGTTCAAGTGAAACAGCTAGGTTCAGTTATATAACGTGTTCTCCATAGCAAAACTGAACACCTGATCTAAACATGCCACTGGTATTCAACCTCATCCCCGGTCACTAACCATGGCTATGTATGTGACATATTTACTGTATAATATGTATGTATGATTAGAGTATATATTACAGGAATTATATAAAAAGAAACGTTGATAGTTCTTGTGTACAGCACATATGACACAGATTTTTAAGTCTAGTTGGGAAACAATTTTCCTTAGGTGTGCACATCTAGAGCTTTCTTTATGCCACACTAAATTGCAGAAGTTATGAGGCAATGAAATTCGTCCTGAGGTCAGATCAATCGATAATTTTCTGTTCCCAATTTCCAGCAATTGATGTGAGAATATCTCAGCTGATCGATCGTTTTCAGCTGGACACACATATTTGTAGTTAATTTTAACTTCTTTACGTGTCGCCACAAAGTAGAGTATTTCAGGCAAGCATTTACATCTATATAATATTAGGTATATCAAAACGCGCGTATTCAAATGCAACGTGTGACATTTATATAATAGTAGGTATATAAAAACACGCGCGTATTTGAATGCAACATTGTGTGAAAATTTCAAAGCAATCGGTGAAGAATTTTCAGAGATTTAAGATTTTGAACAAACGAACATTTACATTTGTATTTATATAGATGTGTATGTATATGTATATATATATATATATATATATATATATATATATATACACATACATACATATATATATATATATATATATATATATACACATACATACATATATATATATATATATATATATATATATATATATATATATATATATATATATATATATATATATATATATATATATATATATATATATATATATATATATATATATATATATATTTTTTTTTGTCTATTCCTTTTCCCCAAATCTCCAGCACTCTGGGCTTTCCAGGTGACCTGTATCCCCTAATCTCTTTGAAGTCCTTTTCCATCTATATAACGGTTTCATATGTTGATTTCAGGTGCTTTACAATTTGTCAAGAAGAGATTCCTTGAAGAACAACAACTCAGCAAAACTGAACTCTCCAATTCTTGTTTTTCACAGGAAATTGCTGTCAGTGCAGTTTCTAAATGTTCATCAGCAATTCATATGGAGTTACGTGTATCGGTAACTAAATTCTTTTTCGTAAGACCGTTTGCTCTTACTACTTTTGGAACTGTCTGGGTATCCTTCCACATTGCCCTCATTTCTGTCTGCAAAATCCTGGTATTTTATGACTTTGTGTATGTAAGACACTGTAATCATTAGGTGTAGCAATTTCAGTGATCAACGCTACTTTTGTCCTCTTTTCATGGACTACTATATCTGTTTTTCTCGCATCTATTTTTGAACTGTTGGCAATGAATGATCCTATACGATATATACTTCATCATTTTCTATAATGCTTTGTGGTTCATGCTTTTAATGCTTCTCAGCTAATTAAATACTGTAATGTTTGCATAATTCCCACTGTAACAGTCTTGCCACATTATTATGCCTTTCAGTATACATTCCTTCTACCATTAGTGCATTACACCCAACAACAAGATGTGTGACCGTTTCCAATTCTCTTTTACAGAGCCTGCATTGCTCTGTTTCTCCAAAATGTTCAATGGACTTTGTACACCAATGTGAATGTAGTCCACTATCCTGGGCTGCCAATATTAACCTTTCATCTTTTGGTTTAAATGCACCTCTCCTTAACCTTTCCTGTATCAGATCCTGATCGACACGAGATTGGTTCCAGGAGTTTTCTGTACTTGCAACTATATCTATGCCTTTTCCACATTTCTTGCCTTCTCATCTGATCCTTCTTATATTCTATTTCAAAACTTTCACTTTGTTTGGATCTTGTGAAGTCAGCAGATATGTATGCACCCCAACAATTGCAGATCTATGCATGAAATCAGTTTTGAGGAGGTCCATACCTCCTTCAGAATAAGGAATATATAATCTTGGTATACAAATTTTTATATATCATTTGATAAGAGGGAATAATTTTTCTTGGTTTCCTGTTCAGCTGTTCAAATACATTTTCCAGCTAGTCAATCACCCCAAAACTGTAAGTTAGAACAGGATGAGCAAATTATTTTATAGCTTGGATGCTCCTAGATGTTATGGCTGTTTTCAGTATTTATTGTAACATGCAAGCTCCAAACAGGCATTGGACAGAGGTCAGGATTGAGCCTTGTACCTTCTCCATGGTTAAGACCTTAACCACTATGGTAAGTGGTCTCTCATGTAATTAAATATGTATTTTTTGTGTATGTAATGTGTGTGTGTGTGTGTGTGTGTGTGTGTGTGTGTGTGTGTGTGTGTGTGTGTGTGTGTGTGTGTGTGTGTGTGTGTGTGTGTGTGTGTGTGTGTGTGTGTGTGTGTGTGTGTGTATGTATACGCGTGCATCTTTGCTTCTACTGCCTGCTGACCATCAGTCTCTGCCTTTGTCTATCACCCAGCTGTTCCCTTAACTGGGAAAGAGCAAATCAAGGATGGGTAGTCATCACTCAGACAACCATTGAGTTTTTTTTTTTTTTTTTTTAGCATTTTTTTTAAATTTTATTCCCATCTGTACTGCACATGGATACAGTAGGAGAGATATGCAATGGCTGTCCATGAAACACTTTCTCTTTGTTTCACAAGGGGAATAGCTGTTTAGCAGTCCTTTCCTTGCCCCTGAATTATTAGCAGGTGTCTGTCTGGTCTCCACCACATGTCACATTGCCATGTGTGTTTCTGAGCGTGTGTAAACCCTACCCTCTCTGGAAGACATGTGCTCTCCATACCACTTTACTGTTTCCATTACTTACCTGACTCCTCCAGTGCTGGGGCTACTAATCAACCACCAAAAAATTGGTGTATAATTTTCTGCATCTTCCTTTTCCCCTTTCTCCTTGTATGACATCACCATCTCTGCCTGCAGTATTGATTCTGGCACATCTTCCTCTTCTCTTATACAATTAAAAGATTCAGTAAATACTCCACAACTGGCATTGCAATCCATTTATAATAATCATATGGAAATTTTCATGGAACCCCTGTTTTACCTTTCTTTTATATATCTAATTACCACTACCACCTCTCTCATATGCTGTACTTTATGCATCTCATTCTTGCCCCCAAAAGGTATAGGCCTTCTCATTTCTCCAACATCCTCCCACCTGGTTCTCTTCATGCCATACCTGTCAGTCTCGTAACACAAGACATCTGGACAAAGCCAAAAATAATGGGGCGACATAGGCACCAAAATAGGGATGGATTTTAAATACTGCTCTTAAAAACTTAGACAGTTGCTAGATTAACAGGCTTTGTGTTATACATTTTGGAAGGAGAGGAATCCCAAAACTGAAATGATTGTCATTATTTAGTAACTTCAATCCCCAGTGTTTTGCCAAAAAACAACAAAAATTTTATGAGGAACAGACCAAAAATATGAGGTAGACATTTTTGTGAAAATTTGGACAGTTGAGAGGCATGCTTCATGCATGCAAATTATTGTTACATTTCCTAAATTCCTCTCTTACCTCTGTACTCTTAACTTGCTCTCTCACTGCTCTAGCCAGCCTTGCTCTTTTCATGGATCTTGGATCATGCACATTAGCAACTTCACATCTATTTCGCCCTTGAGTGTCTCTTTGTTAACACTGGGCAACTGGCTAAGTAAGTAAGCTTATCCAGGTATGTCCTATGTACAGACAAATCAGACATACACAAAAGTAAACCAAACAAGACTGTGCAGTTAAAATTAGACTTTTATAATAACTGGGTCATCCTTTTATTTAGAAAGTATTTGTATTTATTTTATTTATTTGCAGTTATTTACATTTGTTTACCAGGATGGTCCACTGGACTATAGTGAACCCATTTCCATTGGTGGCCTGGGGAAAAAAGCTCCACACTAAAGTACACAGTACATATAAATACATAGTACATATAATATACAACATACAATATACATATGATATACAACATACAGTACAGTCAGTACAACATAGAGTAATTCAATTCAATGGAACAACATGATAACACTATGCAAGTGATGCAGTTGCTAATAGAAAGGGTGAGGTGAAAAATCTGCGCATGATAATAGGTTAGGCTATCTAGGATAAAGCTATATACAGTTAGAACAATTGTAAGTTGGGATATAATAAGTTAGTATAATTAAGTTCACCATGTGAGTAGCTTAGGTTCCTGTTATACAGTCTGAATAATTAAACACAAAGTCTTAAGTATGAGTGAGCAGATACAGCAGAAAGCACAAGCAGAATAGTTAAATCAATGTGTAATGACATATAGAGCAATAGAGAGGAGTAATTAGGGAAGGCGAAAGTAGTAGCAAAAGAGGGATTTACGGTACAGGAGGTGCAGTTTTTGCACATGTGCACTGCCATAGAGAGGAAAGGTGTTGCCTCATGGATCTCTTAAAGAGAGCTGCACTGCTGGTAGACCTGACTGATGGTAGGAGTGTGTTGCATAGTTTTGCAACAGTAAAGGAGAACAGAAACTGACTGGCTGAAAGGTTTGTTTTTCTGCATTGAGAAACTGTTAATTATTGGATAGGAGAGGTCTGTTTGGATGATACAGTGTGAGTAGAAAAGAAAGAGCTGGGCAGTTTGATGGCTTAAATATAAATCTGTGTGCAGCGGTTAACTGAAAATGAGTCCCAACCAACTTAGTAGGTGTAATGATGAACAATGCTGACATGAATATTTTGCATTGGTCACAAATGTAGACATTTTATTGTAGCATGAGTGAAGTTTAGATTTCAGAGAGGTCTGAATATTGGAAAGGAGTAAAGAAGAGATGGTAGAAGAAAGGAAGAGGCTAGAGATAGTTTTTCAGAGTGGTTGAGGAAATATTTGTGTCTAGAGAGGATTCCCAGATTCTGATGTGTTTTTTGATACTGGTATGAATATACAGGTCAAATGTCAGGTTTTTATCTATGATGACACCTAGTAATTTTGTACTTGGTACAACCTCAATGACAGTGTTATTTTGAGTATGAATAGTGAATTCCTCCTTGTTTAGGGAAGTAGTTTTTGGGGGGCAAAAAGCAAAAGTTTAGTTTGTTGGTGTTTAGGGAGAGATGATTATTGGTCATCAATGTTTCAGTAGAAGTGAGGGCACTTTGGGTGCATAGCTGTAGTTCAGATGAGGAATTGGCAGCACAGATGATGGTTGAGTCATCTGCATATTGGACACCAGTACCTTGAGTAAGAGTGATGTGGAAATTGTTGATAAAAATGCTAAACAGAAGGGGCCCTAGTATGGATCCTTGAGGAACACCCGTGGTTGTGTTAAGGAAAAGAGAGAAAGAATGTTGGCACTTGACTGATTGTTGCCTGTTTGTGAGGTAGTTTGAAAATCATTCTAGAGTTGGGGGTGAGATGCCTATGTTAGAGAGTTTACTGAGAAGAAGAACAGAGTGGGAAACCTATTCAAAGGCCTGAGAGAGGTCAAGAAAGAGAGAAGAGACAATTTTCCAGCTTCTCAGGCCTGGTTAACTTTGTTCATAAAGGATATGAGAGCTGCAGTAGTGTTGTGACCTGAACTAAAACCATGCTGAGTGGGAAGAAGGATTTGGTCGTGAAGCAGATAGTGAAGAAGTTGAGTGTGAATGCATTTTTCCAGAATCTTTGAGATAGCTGAGAGGATAGCAATAGGTCGAAAGATGGAAATGTCCAAGCTGGTGCCTCCTTAATGAATAGGCAGAATATATGCTTTTTTTCCAAATAGTGGGTATGTAGGACTCCTGACTAGATCTGTTAAGAAGTATGCTAATGGAATTAGCTACAGAGTTGGCAGAGGTTTGCAGGAATTTAGAAGGTAGTTTTGTCAGGGGTGTTGATGAATGGTTTGAGTTTTAGAAACATTTTTTATAGTGGTGATATGTACAGATGATAGAGAAAAGTTGGGAAAAGGGAGACTACAGGTATTTTGCATGGATGGATTAGAAGGAGCTGAGTTGGTTTGAGGAAATGTGGTAGTTAGATTAGCTATAGTATTGATGAAATAAGAGGTAAAGAGTGAGGCTATTTCAGTGGTTGTTTTATCTGGATTTGGACAAGGATTATTACTCGAGCCTGGGTTTAGTAAAGAATTGATGGAGCTCCATAATTTTTTTTTTTTTTTTTGGGGGGGGGCTATGTTGATTTTGTAGAATAAAGTAGTGCTCTTTTTATTTTTTATGACTAGGTGCTTTACTTGATTACGGAGTTGTTTATATTGTGTGAGGTCAGAGAGATTTATGAGGTTTGTTTGCCATACTTTCCATGTTTGTCCCTGGTGGTCATAAGTTGCTTAGTGGGTCTTGTAAGCCAACTGGCATGATTATTTTTTACTCTCTTTTGTTGAAGTGGAGCCAGATTGTTTAGGATCTTGAGAAATGTTGAGTTAAACAACTAGGGGAAGGAATTTTAATGCATTCTAGTTGATACTTTGTAAAATTTTAAGAGTGGTAGAGCAGTAATGGGTTAAGTCTCTAGTTTGCTTATACTGATGTCTACTAGGTGTTGGGGTCGTTTTCTGCAGTATGAAGGCAGGTAAGTGGTCACTTATACTATTAGAGTGTTCCTGTGGATCCAATTTTATTTGGGTCAGAGACCATAATCCAGTCCAAGAGTGAGCCACTATCATTGTTTTTGTTAGGTCTATTTATATTGTTAATTAGTTTGGTAAAGTTATATAGGTTGATATAGGAGGCAGGACGGTGGAGGGAGATATCTAACCAATTAATATTGACATCTCCCAAAATGATTGTTTCATTTCTTATATTATTAGTGTATGTCTAGTGATATATTATTTTATAATTTTTATTTCACAAAAGCCAAAAGAAGAAGAAGAATATTATATGTCGAGTAATCAGCTCAGAATAAGGCTAGACAGAGCTATGGCAGGAGTTTATGTCTTGATGAGTTTGGGTATTCAAATACTTTTAATGTAATAAATAGTCAATAATCTGTTGTTTGATTCTATTTGAAAGTGGAGATGTTCTTCTAATTCTTAGTAGGTTAAGGAAGATCATTGCAGGCTTCGCTTTAGTAACAGACAAGGTTGTACTGTTGAATATAGCTGTGTTAAGAGATAAGTAAGTTCAGCGAAAGAGACACACACAGTACTGCAGTGGTGGTGCTGTGGTAGCGTTGTCGCCTCACAGTTAGACGTTGCCCGTTTTATTCTCAGTTAGAGCGTCTTCTGTGTAGCAACATGCGTGAATGGGCGTTCCTTCGTTGAAGGTTGTGCGTTAGGCCCGGCAAGCCAGTACGTAAAAATCTACTGCCAGTCATTAGCGGACCAGAGTTCTGCTGTGGCGACCCCTAACCGGGAAAAGCCGAAAGACACAAACAGAGAAAGAGACACACACACACAAAGAAAGAGAGCAGTGAATATTGATGATCATAGTAGACAGTTAATGAATATCTCTTTTTCTAGCCTTGGAAAAATTAAGAAGAAATAAATTAATAGGCTACCATATCAACATACAATTTCACTGAAAGGTAGATGAGAACACAGTTGACTACTAACAACTGTGACAATGGGGTTTCTATGAAAAGGGCATAAATATGAAATTTGCAATACAGTTTTGTTTTGTTTGCAGTACCTAGGTTCATAGGTGTAGACTAGGCTAACAACTACCGAGGCCTGTATAAACCCAGCCATGCAGCCCAAATGTATCCCATGAGTTATTGTGTCTTACATGAAATTTTAAGGAGTATATGTTAGGGAGGGATTTAACAACTGCCTCTGTCCATCAGAGACATAGATGTCAGAACAGGGGATGAATTTTCAATATCCCATCCACTAGTCTAGACTGGGCAGGAATAGGGTTACAAAAGGGCTCTACTTCACATGGATGGGAAGCTTATTCCAGAGAAATGAAATTCTTCAAGATACATACCTGCCCCTCCAACAGGTCCTATTTAAGTTGCAGGCAAAGTTTAAATTGTTTAATCTAATAGTTTTGGTGCTGTTCATTTTGCAGATATGCAAAAGTTCCATCAGAGTGAGACCCAATGATGCCTTGTATGCCAAGCATATATAACTTTTCAGCAGTCTGTAGGAGTATAAAGCACAGAGATAGCCCTTTGAGGCAATTTGCATAGAGCATTGTTTTTACATCCTGTATTTGTGTGTGTGTGTGTGTGTGTGTGTGTGTGTGTGTGTGTGTGTGTGTGTGTGTGTGTGTGTGTGTGTGTGTAAGTCAGGAACCCCTATGGAGGTTCCAGCTGTTGCATGTGCCTGGCTGGGTACATACTGAAGGAGACATTATACTCATTGATAGTTCTGATGAGGGCTGAGTAGTGTGGCACAATGACTTCGACCTGGACTAGATACCATGCACTTACTCATAACTTGAGTGACATGGAAGGATTTTCTTTCTACCTCAGACACATGTTAGTCAAAAGCTAGGTAAATCATTGACCAATGTGTCTAATTTTATGGGTGTTTTATCAATGAGGTAGTTTTCCTGGGAGGCTAACCTCCCAAAAGTTGGAGCTGAATATTTCAGACAAAAGATTTGCTATATCACCATGTTTGTGAACGTGACTCAATTTTCCAGCAGTTCAGCAAACTGTTGTATACTGTTTCTGAGGTATTAGACATAGCTGAAGAAGGTCTTATGGTTGTCCTTGGCCTGGTATACAATCTTTACCTCACAATCTGCTTTGTTGGACTTAATAAATCCTCTTAGTTGTCTATTCAGTTTGATGAGGGTTTTATCATTTTGGTGTTGCACTTCCTAATTTTATCTCTGATTTTTTTTGTCATACAATCTGTTTAGTTTTGTATTCCATCTGGATATTTTTTTTTTAGTTAGCTTTGGGCTTACATCTGGTAGACACAGCAGCCTCTGTGCAATCACTGACATAGCTGTACAGAGCTTCTGTGAATAATTCTGTATAGATTGCTGTGTTGTCTGAGTTTGGTGGGGTTTGAAATGTTGACAGGTTATCACTTAATGAAAGAAAGTTTGCCTTGGAATAGTTTCTAACTATTAGATGGTTTTCTGGGGTTACAGAATTAATTCTTATTTTGAAGGACACTGTTTTGTGGTCTGATCTTACCAGAGAGGATATGACAATAAGGGAGTGCAGCATTTTCCTATATTTGTGAGTACCAGGTCCAATATGATTCTACTTCTAGCAGGCATTTGTACTAACTGGTCCAAGGTATTTGTGCTTACAAAGTCTAGGAGTCTATGTGCCTGCAAATTTGTGGTCTGGTAGGATTCATAGTTTATAGAGGGATAATTAAAGTTCCTCATGACTATTGTATTTGTCTGAATAGTGAGTGTCTTCAATAGGTTTAAGTATGAGCTGTGGATTTTATGGGACATAGAGGGCGACCTATAGCTTGACAGGATAAGGCATGGCGCATTTTTATATGATGATCTGGTCATGGAGGAACTCCAGCAAATCATCCTGTTTAACCTGTCTTGAAGTGTGCTTTTTATTGATGTGGATCAAGACACCTCCACTTTTAGTCCCTATCTGTGCTTTGCTGGTCTAAATGTGTGGAAGACACTGAGGGCTTATAATTCAGAGGTATTCTCTGTGGCTTTAAACTGTGTCTCAGTAATTTCACAGAAGTCTGCATTCTCTAAGGTGTGGAGAGCTGGGGGGGGGGTGAAACTTCTTGTTTAGACTCCTGGCATTGAGCAGTAAACCTGAATCTCTGACATGAATAAATCAAGTTGGCGATACAGATTGCCCCTCTTCTGGAATAAGCTTCCTATTCTCATGAAGCAAAGCCCCTCCCTGACCATCTTTAAGTGCAATCCAGACCAATGGATGAGAAATTGCAAATTCAATCCTGGGGTGGCACTTATGTCCCTTATGGACAGAGGCAATCTGTAAAAATTGTCAAAACCCTGCTTGCTCACTCTAGTTATCTTCCATCTTGGGATAGAAAATTGGGTAAAATCTGGGTAAAACTGGTAAGGTCTCTTGAGCCATTAGCCTAGAAAATGTCTATGAACTTATAAATCTATGAACACCTTTATATTTCCTTGCGTAGATGTTGCTATATTGCAAGGTTTGTCAATATGCCATCACCTAAAAAGGACTCTGTGGGAAAGACTGACATTTTAGTCAGTATTCAAAAGCATAGACGGGACAGGTGTAGATCATCTTTGGCAAAGCACTGTGGTTTGTTAACAATGTCCTCCTGCACTGATAAATATGGTATCTCCTAGAATGACACCAAGAACAAAGCTAATTATTAAAGTCAGTCATCATCTGTTCCTATTGTGGTATCAGCCTTGGTGAAGTTAGAATGCTGATCAATGCTAGGCACATACAAACCTGTGACGTCATCTGAGAGCTCCTAATGTCTCTCTCTTCATATAGTCCAGGGAGACATGGCTCATGTCATTTACACATAATCAGTTAGCAGAAAAATATGTGATGGAGGTGCTTATTATACTTTTATTCAAAAGCACACCAGTTGATAAAGCCAGGAATAGCAGGCAAAAATATACTAGCATGTAAATTCACTTTGGGAGACAGCCAGATTAACGTGACACAGTCTGTCCTATTCGTTTCTCTCTTTACATCTCATTTGCATTGCATATATGCAGTGATTGCCTTAGTAATTATCTCTCATAATGACTATGTGAAGCTACATTTACTCTGTTTCAGAATGTATACTTTAGCGACATGTGGAATTTTAATCTGCATTTTTGCTCTCCCAGTCACCTTTGGCAGATCATACTTCAAATCAGATGTTACTCTGCAGAGCATGTCAAGGCCACAGTTCCACTCTTTATTTTATTTGCTTATGTTTGTTGGCTAAGTTAGTCTGATTTTGCCTGTCAAAGATGATATTCATTTGGACTAGGGGAGATTTGGCTAGGGTCTTATAAATAAGTTACATATGTTGCTTTTATTTTAAATAAAGTACCCTTACTCTATGATAAGTGCTGTGAGATCTTTTATATATACTTGAGGTCCTACCAACTCAGGCAAGTGGGACCTTGCTTTAACTTGCCATCAGAAGGATAACACACAGAGAAGTGCAGCACCCCCTTCCACTCATTATTGGAAAATGATCTTTGCACCCACAACAGGAATAGAACCAACAACCTTCTGATTTTTCTGCAGCAAAGACAAGTGTACTACATGCTGTCCCTCTAAAACTACCACTCTACATAAAAGATCATAGTGACTTTAGCAGGACTTGGTCTTCAATTTCAAACTTTTTTTTACGATTTGATTTGGGGATTTCAGTATATTTACAAACAGCGACATTGAAAACAGTCACCCACAGAAATTATATTTGAAAATATGCTTATGGATGCTATTCCTTGTATGGGGTAAATTTAAAAGAAATTATAAAGAGTATGCTTCTGCCTGGTATATATAATCTTTTGCTTGGTCATTTGAACTTCTTGGATTAAGTCTCAGTAAAATATGCTCCTGACTTCTTTTTCTGCAGACCTGTTTAATTATATTGTGAAACATCGTCATCTCTAATATTCTAAAAATAGTTACCACTTTATTTCAATGTATGCCACAACGTGCCTACCGTATAACTATGTAAAATGCAGTTTGTTTCATATTAATATTTATAGAATGTAGATATATTTTGACATCTAGTAATTTTTCATGCTACATATCTGGCAGAAAATGTATGCTTTGTCCTTGTCTATCATTCATTAAAATGCATTAACTGCACTTTGGATTTATAATATATGTGCTCAGAGTTCCAATGATAACAGGCATTTCTCTGAAAATCTTACTGCTGTAAGGAACTTATTTAGAAAAAGGTCATGTATATAAATGTGGTAAATTGAAGTTCCTTCTAGAACATCTTGTATGTAGGCTACATCCTAACCAAGGCTTCAGACCATCTTGGTCTGTAAAAGGGGTCAATAATACTTCTTGAAAGAGCAATATGCTAAATGTTGCATTACAAGGAATGTTAAAGCACAGTGTTTTACATTAACACTACATTTGGGCAATATTTCTGGTTTCAGTTTTGATTTGTGTGGATAGCTGATGACAGGAATGTCTCAGTGAGATAAGTGTTGCTATATTTTTTAACAGAAATACTGACAGGGATTTTACTTTCACTTTTATGTTTATCTTTATTTGTAGTTGTTTTCCTGGGTGGAATATTAATCACCATGCACTTTTGCAATCAGATATTTTTGAAAATATATGTCTGGCTTAGTGATTTGTGTAATGCAACTTTATTGGACAGCTTTAACATGTGACAACTTGTTTTTGTGGACTGTGGAACAGATCTCTCAATTGTCCTTATTCTGGAGGAGCATTCCTACTTTCAGGCCTAAACTACCCCTATATAGGATCTCTCTACTTTTGGAGGTGTGTTCCTGTTTTTGGCTTGATTTACCCATTCACAGTTTTCTGAATCCCAATCGTATGTGACTTTTGAAGCTGTCTAGTACAGAAAACTAGACAACATGACCAGCATACAGTTCACAACAATATTTTAAGGAAAGAGGACACACATGTTACATCTACTTTTTTGCTGAAGCAAACATTATGTCGAGTGGTAGAATTTCATAATGCAGCTCATTTCTTTCTACATATTTTATACCATCTCTTTTATAATATGCTTATATTTTTCATCATTTTGTCACTCTGTTTTTGAACATGTGTTTATGAGTAGTATCCCACACTCCTACTTGAAGCGTGAACAGTTATGTGTTATTTGGTAATCACATTTTATGTTAATGAGATGTCCAGATTTTCAGCTGGATGCACCTATGTTTTAAGGAACCTTGTTTTAATGTCTAGGGGTTGAGGGGTATGCTGTAGAGGTGAAATAACATTACGCAGCCATCAAACATTGTGACTGTAACTGCTATGTGTGGTTGAGGTTGGCTTGATGAAAGTAACTGATCCTCTTGTCATTTGGTCAGTTTAAACAGTTACTGTCTGGCTTTGTAGAACTGGTGTGCCTTTGTGTGGAGTATGATGAACTACTTAACTGAACATCTGACATGGACAGAGTAGACATAATTGTTGTTGCTATCTTCTGAGTGAATAATGACTAGCTGCCTTATACTGTTGGCTTAGAATTTCGGCATAACAGGACTAATGCAATTATGAGAAGCAACATGTAATATTTTAGTGTGGATGCAACCAGTTGTCTGGAACAAATACATTACAGAGCTGTCCTCTTTATCGCAACCAGATGTCTGAATTTTACACAGAAGTGGCTGTAACCACTCATTGGGGGTTGCCTGGATGAAGATAACCAACCTTGCTGTCACTTGCTCATTTTAACAATTATCTCTCAAAATAGAAGAGATTAACACATCACAGAATACCCAGACCTTCAGAACATCAGGGAGCTAGTGGTCCCCACTCATCAAGGCTATATAAGTGGATTTTAACATTGGCTTAGTAATTACCCTTTTCCCAAATCCCACCTAGTCAAAAACCAGTCCTGCTGATAGGTGTACAGAGAATGTTGCTGCTCTTGTATGGGGGTCTGGGGATGATATCATTATTTCATTAATATTCCTGCCAAACGTCAGAGGATATGATATCTTGTGTTGGGTTGGAGATACTGTGGTCATTATTTCTTTAACTTCCTCATAAACTTCAAAGGGTGCCCAGAGGGTCAGTTTAGCTTGCACAGCAGCCCTGTACTGTCTCTGAAGTAACACATTGTAAACATTATTGTAATTATTATTTTCACTTTCCTCACAATGAAGCATCTGGACACACATGGCTGTCTTTTAAGGAGAGTAAATAAGCATACTGTTTACATTTGTCTGACAGCAAATATGCTATATTCTGTTTGTTTTTCAGTTTTGTTTCAGTTTAACATCAACTCGGTGCACAGAAGGTAGATATCTTTTTGGAGAGTAGGAGATGAAGAGGCATACTTTTTATAAATATGATATCAGCAGCTTGAAATGTAACTGTGGGCATTTGTGCTTTAATATGAATCTCAATTTAATACCAGAAGGGGATATACTGAATGTGACTACCTATTTTGACATGGAGGTAGTGGCATATACTATGCCCAGGAACTATATATGTATTTTCAGAAACGTGTCTTCTCAGTTCGTTGTGAACTGGTGTTTGGTCAGTTATGAACATTAAAAGCTGGATAGAACCTATTTCTTCCTTGCAATAAAAAACTAGGACTGCATTTTTTCCATTATACATGATTTTTGTTCAGGCCCTCACTGGATCAACCTTAGAAAATCCATAATTCCACGACTTCTAGGTGCTGATAGTTTAGTTATTACGGGGTACTCTCGGTCAATCAGGGTATATTGAAAGGATGCAAGAAAAAGAAAAGTTGAAGAATAAGACTGAATTTCATTGCTTAATCGTGGTGATCATTCAAACCATCATTTGTATTTAAAAAACTCTAAAATGCAGCTCAGAGCATCTAGAAACCTCACGGTTTAATACAGTTATTTCCACTGTAATGCTGAAGTTCTTTTTTTGATCAAGCTTTTTTTTCATGCAATTACTTAGAGAAATACCTTTTTTTAAACTCTAAAGTGTACCTTAGAGCATCTAGAACCTTTGTGGCTTCTGCCCCCCTCCCCCAGCTTAATGCAGTTATTTCCTCCACAGTTATCAGTGGGCAGTCTTGCTTAGATAGAACATATTAAATGAATTAATGAAAGAATAACAGCAGGAAAAAAGAAAACTGAAGAATAAGACAAACTGCGAGAAAAAGGGAGAAAAATAACAGTAATATTAATAGTGAATAGGCCCAGACTGACTGGTGAGGCATCTTGGAGCCTTTTTGCATATGGCACCAGTTTACCTAAGACTGGTCCTGCTCTCAGCCACAAGGCCTTTGTCACCTGGTGGACAGCTAGTCTAGAACCAGATAGTGAACTGGCAGCTGATAGACAGGTGAAATTGTGGAGATGTGACCGCTATAGCATCACAGGCACAACTATGCCAGATATTACAGAATATTATAACAAAAAACGAGTAAAAAACACGTAAAAAATATAATGACTAAGAAAGAGAGAGAGAAAATACTGTCCTTTCTTTGTCTGTTGATCAGTCTTACAGCTACTTATATGTGGACAAACAGCTGCTAGGTATGCCACTGTGCAAGAGAGGATGATGCAGACTAGGTGTACTCTGTCAAATGGCCCTATTGAATGATGTATCTGCAAGGATGCCCTTGCCATGCTATATTGTATAAAACAGGGAAATAGAAATGCAGTGTGGACTTGGACAGTGGTAGTATTTATGTATGTATGTAGTCCAGCAATGAGATGGTGTCAGTTAGTGGTACATGTATAGGCATACCATGGGAGAATAAGCAGGCAAAATGCTGAGATGCGTGCCTTTCCCAGCATATGTCCTGCTGCACTGTGGCAATATACATGACTCATTACTGTATCACCTGCCATGCATGTTAGGCACCATGTAGCCGTGGGCATGTTGTACTGATAAACCAACCTGAGCAGGTGTCTGGAAATGTTGACAGTGAGGATCCTCAAAACATGCAGAGTGTATGCATGTGGGTTAACAAGGCAGCAGATATGTAAAGGTTATATCTGCCAGTACAGAGTATTTTTACATATGGGTATTACAGGTACCATAACATAACTGTGATTGTGAGCAATACACATCGGCTATGATATACACATCTAACCATATGATGACAAGCATCATACTCATCACAGCATAGGGAGAGATGCTCCATTCTCCAACAAGTACAGGGGCTTATTCACTACAACATACTTCTGATCATGAAAACATTAACAAGAGATGTAAGTAACATAAATGCAAGAAAAATCAGGAGCACATTTAACCATATCTGAAATAAGAAGGCAGTGACCTGTCCTACATATTTCATGTACATCTCAGGTGCACTGTCTTTGACCCGTTCTTCCCACTAAGTAAGAAGGTCAGAATGGTGCCTCCTCATGATACTAAAGGGATGCTGATAGTGATCACAAGTGTAGTTCATATCAGTAGCAGCAACCACCTCTCTGGCAAGGCTGTGCAAGGCACATACTTTATATCTGGAAACCTCATAAGTATGGCCCAACAGGCAAGCCTAGTGGCATCGGTACATAACTAGAGAAATATCTTACTCTCTTTTGAGCACCACCTAGCAGCTCTGCTACCTTCACTGCCTTCAAGAGAAATCTTGATGAGTGCATGGGAAATAGAAAATTCACTCCTGGGATCACTCCAGTGGCTCCACTCGACAGAGGCATTGGGAAGTAAGGTTGGGTGGCACGATGCCAGGGTAATCCTATGGGCTAGGCTTGTAAAGGCTCCAGGGCCATTAGTCTAGAACACACCTATGAACCTATGAACCTTCAACAGCCATGGCTATGTAGCTGGTCACAATACAGTGGACAGTAGGCCTAGGCAGACACAAAAGTTGGTGAGTGTGTGTGTGAGGGAGAAAGGGAAGCAGGCAGACTGTGTGCGTTTGTCTGTAGGGGTCCTCCATGTGAAAATAGTGTGTGAGTGTCTGCAGGAATGCAGCCAAGCTCAGTGCTAGCTCTATGTCTTGGTATGTCAGACAGGTGTGAGCCATGCATGGTAGAGGTGGCAGTTCATCGTTGTTGCCCCAACTATGAGAACTGTTTCTGCCAGAAGTTGCATTGGCACCTCCATGCCCAAAATCAGATGCAGTGCTGCTACCTGAGTGTGATCAATGTCTGCTGGACATGCTCCCTTTTCTCAGGAATGCCCAGGACCATGACCCAATGTCCTGCTACATCTGGATGTGGATAGCACACTCACTGATGGAACAGCAGAAGTACTGCCGATACTGGAGCGTGATTGGGCATGGCCAGATTGTCTATCAGCAGATGTTGTGTCTGACCTACGCTCATGAGGATGTCATTCCTCTCCCAGTACACATTTCATCACAGACACTGTTTATTCTATGTCAGAAACCCCTCAGTTCATCACAGACACCCCTTGTTCCAAATTGTCATTCACACAATCCAAGGAATCGGTGACATGGTGGAGGCAGTCATGCATGTCAGACTGTGCCACATCCACAACCCTGAACATTTGTTTGAAGCACCTTTCTGAACATGTCTGTGGCTTCATGATGGCCCTAAACATATGTTGAGTGACACAAGAAGATACACCTCCACCAGATGGAAGAGGGACAGCAGGCCCCCTCTGAGCAGCCCTATCAGCCATCCTGTGTGGTACCTCGCCAACACTTTGGCTATGGCCAGACTCAACAAGCACTGAAGCAGCAGTAACCACACTTCCCTGCTCAATGTCTTCACCCTCCACCTGTCCTATATCTGTGAGCTCAGTGGACTGTGTAAGCATAGGCCTACTAGCTGTGTCTGGGGAAAAAGAAAGGGGTGGCTGGATGTCAACCTCTGTGTCAGATTCAGCCTCTGCACCCCCTGGCTGTGCTTCAGTTTCACCACCATCATCACAAGTGTCTGATGAGAGACTGACATCAGATGACACAGGGCCCACACTCCCACTGTCATGATCAACTGTGATAAAAAGGGAGAAACACAGGCATATGTTAATACTTGCACTACTATGGTACAATATATGCTAAATCCCTAACAGTGCTTCCACTATTACAGACAGTATAGCAATTCACACAACAGGCCTAAAATGACACATTATGATATTTCTATAAATTGATTTTCAGAACTGAAATAATTTCATTTGGCTTACCATCTGTAGAAGGCATATATCGGTGGATTCCTGACAGTCCTGAAATAAGTTAAGCAAGAGGTAAGACCAATGGCATCACATTTAACAGTAAGACAGGGGGTGCTACATGTACTCCTTTCAATCTGCATGAAGTGTAAGTTCAACAAGAATGTGGCTGACAACTCCAAACTGAGCTTATCACTGTATTAATCTTCAATAACCTCTGAAAAAAGACATGTGACACAGAACTAACTTTTATTTCATTTGTTTTAACATACAACAGTATTCAACTGGTCATATAACAAAGCCTACCTGGAACCTCGTCCTGGGACTGAGAAGGAGTGGGACCCATATCAATCAAATGTTGTAGGCCACTATGCTTTAAATTGCCCTGTTGTAGAAGATTTGCCAGGAATTCCTCATTGGGAGAGAGAGGTGTTTCTGCAGCAGGCCCACCCTCGGTTACCCTCTGGTCTCAGGCAACAGCAGCTGCATGCCTCCTTTCAGAGATTATCATGTCAGTGGGCCTGTGGCACACCTGCTCATAAGTCCAGCCATGACCGCCCAATCATCTATGTTTGCAACAATCTGCACCCATAGCCTCAGCCTCTCTAGCATATTGGGACGACCCCTTCTGAGAAGAAAAGCCCCATGTTGATGGAGCACATCAACAATTATTATATTCTCAGCCTCACTGAAAGGGGGTCTGTGCCTCAATGACATTTTCAGTCCTAAAAGACACCAGAAGGATAACACACATAAGTATCACATAACAACAAAGTAACTGTTACCAGATAAAACATTTAAGGTAGGTAGTCAGTGGTACCCACTGGAAATGCATAAAACATTCAACAGATGTGAAATACTAACAACAGGTGGGATGCAAAACAAGGAGAATTGCAAGACCAACATATTCCTGTATGTTCCATAGCAGTAACTCTAATGTGTACTCCTCAAAAGAACAATCAATTCTAGTTTGTGACATATCAGTAACTTCTCTTTGCTCCCCTCATCCACAAAAGAACAGGCACATGAACCATTTTGCTAATAAAACATCTTTGAAATGCTAAACATGTTTTCAAAGAACCTGTCGCTGAAACATTCACACATATGTATCACACAGTTTTCTATTTTCATGTATTGTCAATCATGTGTACCTCTGAAATTGCTTGACAAACATGGCCATGCCATCAGTACACTTCTTATTAATGCATACAGATAGTGTAAAAGGATTTGCTTCACATTATTCATTAATATATTCCAGCATATGCATTATGTAGTTCACAAAATGAGAGCATACCTTCCGGAGTTAAAAACTCCTCTGTAAAGATAGCTTTGTAAATATTTTGCTTTTCTGAACATGTAGCAAGTATCCTCACCATCAGTTTGGCTAGCTACACTTTTGCCTTTTACATTGGAGTAGATTATTAATGGATTGTGTCTGTCTAGGCTATGTTTCAGAGTTGCTAATTACAGCATAAGCAGCTGAATTGCATGCAAATCAACCAATCTGATGGAGCTATTCAACAAGTTATAAAGCAATCATGTAGACTCCCTGCTGCTTTTTTCATGTGGATTTTAAAAGTAGTGGAGTATAGGCAAAGAAAGTCTACACAGACAGAATGTTAGGAGCTGCTGCTTAACTCCATCTGTATGTGCTACAGGCTGCAGACAATGCTGCTGCTGCTGCCAGTAGGTCTAGGTCAAGATGGGGAAGAGTTTTCAGGCCAAATTTAACTTATCACAACATACATGACATGGACATTGTAGAGTGCTGCAGTGTGGACAGGGACATAATACAGGAACCCTGTGACCTCTGTTGGCTTCAACTCAGGGCCACAGCCTTTATCTCCCCATGTATTGGTTGTGTACTGCTTGCATCACAGTCTGCCCTGAACTAACACTGTGGCAACTGCTGCATTTACAAGGCAAGTCCTAAACATGTACTGTATTGTATAATAATATTTTGACAAGTCCTTGTATTTCATCACTCGGTACAGTAAACAACTACAAGGTTGGAGATTTGTACAGAAATTAATGTAAAATGTGACAGCAGAGAATTATTTGACTTGTATGTGTCCATTAGCAAGTAAAAGGCCTCAGGCCTCAAAGATTCAGACATTGATGCCTCCCCAAAGTACTGATGATCTCTGCATACCCTCAGTTTAGCACCATATGTTTGCAATGGGAAATCATAAAAGAGAGAAGTTAGAAAGTAATGAGATACATAGCAGTTTCTGCCTTCACCACCCTCACACGTTCAGACAGGCAGAATGCAAAACAAGGCAACATATCCTTGTTCGTGCCATAAAAGTAGCTCAGCCTGAGTCCACCCCCTTGAAAGAACAGTATACCATTACATGTGCCATGACAGGAACCCACCTTTGCTCTCCACCCCCAAAACAGCAGTCAGTGTTTTTTGTGCCATCCGACCTTCCTTTAATTTGATGACATCTGCATATCATAGTGTTCTCAGTTAATACCCTCACACATTGTAAGGTAAATAATAAAGACTGGCTTACATACTGCATGTCTCTGAGTGCTGGTCAGATAACATATGAATGACCAAGAAACACAGAAAAGTAGAACACAGCTTTATATTTGCAAGAAATAATCATAACAGGTTGTGTGATCACTAAGTGCACTACATCCAAATATGTTAAATAGAATACTTTTACAAATAACAGTTCATGCCTTCATATCATTGTACATTCAGTTACAACTGGTTGTGTGAGGAATTACATCATATATTTGCTGCACAGCTGTTTGTGGGGCAAAGATGGATAAGCCCACCCCCATTTTCTGATGGTGTATCGCAGGGAAAGTTGGGATCCAGACCTATGTAGTCATATCTGATGTGTAGCAACATTTCCTACTGTGTATGTCATTGATTGATTTTCCACACTCCAACTAGGTCTCCATTTTTTATATATGTTTTTTTTTGGAGGGGGCACTGTTTGCGGGATGTGCTGCTCAGTACAAATGGCTTTGGCTATGCGCAACCTGTTTGCGCATAGAGCAACAGTGTACCAACCGCCTGAATGGATCGCCCATGTAGCAGACAGGAACTAGACAGTCACAAACATACACCAGATTCATTCAATTAAAACTATTGGCCATTGTGCAAACACATTTCCCTGCAGTGCCCACCCTCAGCACCTTGTTTGCATGATGGTAAGCAAAGTGCAACACTTTCAAATGTTGCAAAACCAGAAAGTGAGCATTGCCAGTAAGCACGATACCTGCAATTGGTGAGAAAACATCATTCTACATTGCTCTTGATCTGTGATAGGCATGGCAGGCATTCCTGGAGAAGTTTTGAGATTTCATGTTCAAAGATTGGATGTCTTAGAGTCTGAATTGTTTGTTGGACTCATAGTGAAGGAACATTGGCCCAGGCTTTTGCAGACGGACTACTGTGGCTCGGATTGCAAGGCAGAGGCATAGTATAGTCTGGCCCAAACTTTGACCAGTGTTACCGGTATTCCCTGCACTGGTGAACAATGTAGGATGAGGAAGAGGGATACCCTTGACCATTGGATGGAGGAATATATGACTAGGGGCACCCCACAGATGTGTAAATATCACTTACAGTGACTACTTGTAAGAGTTAAAAACTGGATATAGTCAGGATTGGTTTGTTTACTGGTATTCTGTACTATTCTGTTTTTTTCTTGAGCAGTCACAGGCTGAGAACTTCATGTTCAAACCCATGCTGATAGATTGACATGGATGCGATAAGCATGTGGTGTGTATGCATCAGAACAGTACTGTTATTTTAGCATTAAAAGTAAAGACACTTTTATTGGTTTATTATACAGCTGCATCAAATTGAGTGCTCATTTCTCAAATGTAATAGGCAAGTATGCATGCATTAGTCTGGAGGCCAAAAAAACAGTTCACTGTTACAGAGTAGTCATAGGTTGTGCTTTCAAAATTCACACTTCCCAGATATACAGTACTGTTAAGTTTTCATTCGTCAGAGCTCTAAAGCAGTGTCACCAAAGGCCTGTTGTAAACTGCAATCTGTATAATTGGAAAATGCATATGTGCAATATATATACACATCAAGGATTGCTTGCTGCAATCTGCAGTATATTCTGCATCTGTTAGGAGCTGGGTAGGCTTAACAATAAACAAGATATTTGTTAGAAGTTGGTAGTGTTAAAAGCAAAGGTAACAGAATAAAGTCAAATAATTGTATCAAGATTTTGTATATCATATATGAAGTTACTAATGGTCTCCCTTTTTTCTCTCACTCTAACCTTATTATCTCTCTTTTTTTATTATTTTATTTTAATTTGTTATTTTTCCCCACAGCACAGTGTGGTAGGCCTATCCTATGGGATCCTTCTGCCCCCAGTCTACTGGCTACAGCACTGCTGCCCAGTACATCTGCTGTGTGACCTGGTAGCACCTCCTCTGCTGCCCCTGCACTACCTGGCCCCACAGGTAGTTCTGTCCCCGAGGATAGGCCAGTGATTCCTTCCTGGAGCAGTGGCAAAGGTGGTGAGTTTATCACACACAATGAACTGCAATGGTTGGTGCATAGCATTGTGCACTACATAGTTGGTACATGCCTATGGCAGATGGACACACTGCTTTCCATCATTATATTAAATAACACAAGGAGACACAGACATCAAACACTGCAGCCATTGCTGCAGTGGGGTGACAGTGATGACAGTCCAGTGGGTGATGACTGGATTTTCACTGTCACCCAACTTGATGTCCATGGATACACGGCGCCCCACCCTTACCCCAACCATGGTGTTCACCCACCTCTTATGCTCTTCACTGTCCTTGTCTTGTTTGTCTTGTCTGCTGCAATTGCTTCCACATCTACCCAATGTATTTCATCCAGGCATTCCTATATCCCTTCTGCAAAATTCCCCTCAATCAAAAAAAAAAAAATCCCATACATAGCTCTCCATTTTGCACACCCATCTTCATGACACACAGGATTGGGTCCAATTCCCTATAGAGCAGATTATGTTGTGGTCATCCCACTCTCTGGACGTGACACTCTATATTTAGATACATGTTTCCATATACATTCATGTTGTATTCTTGAAGAAATGGATAACTTTGGTTCTTTCCTGCATCCTTTTTGGACATTCCTGCCTTCCTTCTACTTTGTTCTTCCCCATGCTTGCTCCCCATTTCACTACTTTCCCATCTTTCCCATTTCTTTTCTTTATAGCATAACTGCAAAATGGTGTACATCATGCACTAATGTGTGGCTATGGCAAAACCAGTCATAAGTATTATATATAGTTGTATTGGAAACCGGCACCATCTAGCCATATTGGAAACCAGCACCATTTATCCATATTTTAGAGACTCCATACTAATGATCACACTTCAGAGTTTGGATTTAGACAAAATTATTTGAAACTTTTATTTACACTTGGATTCAAACACAGTACCATCTGAACATAAAATAAATGTATCACTGTATTAACAGGTGGTGCTAGAGACTCATTTGATTAGCAGGTGTATTTTAGAGCCTATATTGAAAATGGCATGGGGTCGGGGTGTCACTTCAGCAGTCACAATCATCTTGAGCAAAGCTTTACAGCACTGGATGGCCAGCCCTGCTGCAGTAGCACATTCGTACTACTCATTCAAACACATAATATCACCTATGGCAAATTTAGAGTGTTATATCCACCTACTGCATTTCTTTGGAATGTGGGAGAAACCTGGAGCATCCACAGGAAATCCACATGACCACAGGGAGAACATGCAAACTCCACATGGGAAAAAGGGTTGAGGATGGATGAATGGATAGTGTATACACCTGTTATTTAACTGAATCTCTGGCTGCAGTAATTAACACACAATATATAAGTTCCTTTCTGGGGCAAATGGTACTCATTCTGAATACAGCTATAGGTAATACACTGAACTATTTTGGTAGTAGCATTGCTTATCAATGCTGCATGATGCACAGCATTGCTCACCATCATGAACTACTGTTGTATAAAACTAAATGGGTATTGCACAATAATGCTTTATAAAACAAACACAATGCTGCTTCATCAAACTTTAATTGGGGAAATACAAAATTAGTGCTATGGGGAGCAAGCATAGGGGAGTACAAAGGGAACTATTTGCTAAACTGTGTCCGTTACTTTTGAATGTATTAAATACATCTGCTAGCTAACTGACTGTGTAGGAGCAAGTGTTAATGCATTGGCCTTGTAGGCAGATGTTACTGGGTTCAAATACAGGTGGAAGTAGTAATTTTACAAGTGTATATGGTAATTTAAATATATCTACTTATATTGTTGCCATTTACCATTGCTTTGCATTGGTGCACAGTGCACACCATCTTGCAATAATGCTTAAAGGAAAGAAATAGAGAAGACAGGAAAGTTGTGAAATGGGGAGCAATCATGGAGAAGAACAAAGTGAAAGAAGGGAAGGGATGTGCAGGAAAGATGTAAGAAAGAACCATAGCTATCAATTTTTTCAAGAATAAAACATGAACATATATGCAAAAGTTTAGCTGAATTTGGACTGTCACCTCCAGAGGGAGGAGTGACCACAACACAATCTGTTGTGTAGGGAATTGGATAGAAACATGTGTTTCATGAGGACACTTGTGTGAAATGGAGAGCTATGTATGGGACAATTTTTTTTGTGGGAGAGGTTCCCATTTCATTTATTTATTTATTTATTTATTTTTTCAGAGATAGAGGAATGTTAGGGAAGGGATGTATGAATACCAGGGTAAGGATAGTTGGGCAGGTGAGGAAGCAATTGCAGAATTGCAGACAGACAAGACAAACAAGACAAGAGACAGGGATGGTGAAGGACAGAAGAGGTGGGTGAACACCATAGCTGGGGAGAGAGTGGAGAATCCAGGTCCCATGCTCATCGAGGTGGTTGACAGTGCGAATCTAGTCCTCACTGTCACTGCACTGCATCACTGGCTGCAGTGACTGAAGTATGTGTTTCCTATGACTGGTCTGCACGAGGATAGAGAGCAGGCGCTTCATCCAGCATAGACATATACCCTCAATGTGATGCACAATCCTATGCAAAATCCCTGGCAGCTCCTGCCACGTGATAAACTCACCACCTCTGCCACTGCTCCCAGAGGAAGCCACAGGCATATCCTCTGGACAGAATTACCTGTGGGCCTGGGTACTACAGGGGAGGCAGAGGGAATGCAACCAAATTGTGCACCAGGTGTGCTGGGCAGTGGTACTGTAGCTGGTGGAGTGGGGGCAGGTGGATTCCATGGGACAAGCCTACCCCACTGTGCTGTGGGACAAACAAAAAATAAAAAAGTTAAAAAAAAGAGGAGAAAAGGGTTGGGGTGAGAGAAAAAAGGGAGAACATTGGTAACTTCATATGTGACATACATAGTATTGATACAATTATTTGGCACTATTCTGTTATCTTTACTTTTAACACTACAGATTCACAAAAAGTTTCTGCCTTATTTTTAATACTATCCAGTTCATAACAGAGACACACTATACTACAACTTGCAGCAGCCACCAGTCCTTGATGTGTGCATATACAGCTTACAGCAGCCACCAGTCCTTTCTGTGTGCATATATTGCACATATGCATGCTCCAATTATATTGATTGCAGTTTACTGAAGGCCATTTGTGGCACTGGTATAGAGGTATGAAATTGCATTCCAATAATGATGAAAACATAACAGTATTGTATATCTGGGAAGTGTGGTTTTTGAACTTACAACCGATGACTACTCTCAAATAGTGTACTGTTACTTTGTCTTATAGACTACTGCATGCATACTTTCCTTTTACAGTTTAGAGATGCATGTTCACTGTTATTTGAGAATATGCCACCACTGCTTTGTGCTACAGACTAAAACATGCATACTTTCTTTTACAGATGAGACACACATGCTCAGTTTGATACAACTGTATTAAATACCAAGTAAACAGTTCTTAACTTTTAATACTACTAAATTACTGCACAGATTATTATTATTATTAATATACTATTTAAATAGTATTGCTCTGATGAATACATACCACATGCTTCTCACATCCTTAACAAATGTGTAGCATGACGCCTGACATTCAAGGCTTACGCTGCATCAACTATGGAAAAAAAACAGAACACCATTATGAATACCAGTCTTGACTATATTCAGCATTTAACTCTTAAAATTACCCACTGAAATTGACATCTGCGGGGTGCCCCCTGCAGTAAATTCCCTGATCATTGCTTCCTCCTCTGGAGGTCATCAAAGTGATGTCTGCATTGCTCACCAGTGTGGGGGATATCTGTAGGACTGGTTAAAGCCCTGGCAATACTATTACAGTCTTCAGACTTGTATTCTGAGCCTGAATAGTCCTGCTGCAACAACCAGGGCCTTTGCTCCTTAACTAGGAATCCAACAAAAACTTCAGACTCCTGAACACCCCACCTTTGCACCAGAAAGCACACACCCTCACCAGCAACTCCTGACATGCCCGCCATAGCTCAAGCTGAATGTATAATGAGAATTTTCCACCAATTGCATTTTATATGCTGTTTGCCCATCTATTGCATGTCTCATGCTTACTGGGAGCATACACATTTTGCTTTCGTGACATTTGAAAATGTTGCACATCACTTACCATCGTAGGTGAGGGTGTGCACTGCCGGGCACCATGTTTGCATAATGTTATGCGATGTGCACCAGTGGAAAGCACTGCAACTTCAAGATTATAAAATAAAAAAATAAAAATAAAATAAAATAAATAAAAAAAATAAATAAATACATTATTTGGTACACAGGCACTTGTGAAAATGTGCTAGTCAAATGCACCATGTCTATGGTTCTCTTACACTTACAGCTATTACCACAAGAAGGTTGAGAAAACAGTTGTGTATGTTGCACTTCATTGCTATATTCTGCAATCTCACAACAGTAAAACAAAATTTGCACACTTTGTACTAGTACCCCCAGACCACTTGCACTCCGCACCTACTCTTAACACCTGCTTCCACAGGATTAGTGGCATGATATCCCTTATCTTTGTAGTTATTGTAAGGTTTTTACTGTTAATCATAGCACAACTGTGTTTGCATGATGCACAATATTATTAATTGAATGCATCTGGTTTATGTTTATGGCCATCTGAGTCCTGTCTACAACCTGGGTGGTCCTGAGTCCTATCTACAACCTGGGTGGTCCATTCTGCCAGTTTGCATACTGCTGCACTTCGTTGAAATCAGGTAAGCACAGCAAAACATGTTTATGCCAAGCTGCGCATCGTGCAAAGCACTAGCCTAAAAATATAAATTAAAAACTATAACAAATGGGAGATTGTGCAGATTTTTGCAGAATGTCCAGATGTTTGTATCTTTTTTTGGGGCTCTTCCTTGTAAAATGTGTGGTTTATTGTGAAAATCACAGAAGACTGAAGTCAGTACATAATGACATATATTTCAGTTTCTTATTTCATATCCTTTAGAACATGCATGCTAAAACAAATCCTATTATTCTACCTACATGCTACAGTTATCAGACCAATATATTAAATCTGTCCCTATTTTTGGCATTTTGTCTCTCCATTAGTTTACTGTTTGTCTAGATTTCTTGCACTGAAAGGTTGGGTAGTGCAAGCCACATTCTCAGTCTATGGGTTTTGCGGCCAGCAACACTGGTGCAAGCCACAAAACCTTGCTTATGCACCTAGCGCATCATTAATCTTCATGGCAGGATACCATGTGATGAGCAGTATAGCATACATGAAAGGACTCTGTGTAGGCTCTGTGTTGAACGTACATGGAGTTTATTGAATCCTGCATTGTATCTACTGTATAAGTATGTATGTTTGCATACATGTATGTATATAGCTATATGTATGTATATATCTAGTCATGTATCTACTAATATGTTTTATATACATATATGTATGGGTCTATGTTATATGATTGATAGACCAAAAAACACAAACATCATTAGTTTGAAACTGTAAAACATAAACAGACTTTCCCCTAAATGCAAGTATTTTTTGTGGTCAGGCATTTGACGTTCTCACCATCAGGTGCAGTCTTGGAGATGCTATATATAATATGCAGGGTGTGTATGATGGTCTGCAGGGAGGCTTGCCCCATGCAAAATAAAAAAAAGTTTTTGTTTTACCAGCTTTTGTGAAAAAAGTAGTTTTAATGTTTTCAATTCTGAACTAATGAAGTTTGAGTTTTTGATGTATCATGAGTTTTTGGTGAATCATGGTGATTTTTTTCCTGGCCATTTTGGCCCACATCCAGATGTGAAACAATATATACTTTGAGCTGCAGTATTTGATTTGTCTGGCTTCTTATAGCAGCTCTGAACTTTCTGAATGTAAACTATTCTTATCTTCTGCTGAGACAATTTTGTTAAAAGCAACAGGCCTGACCAGATACAAATAGTGTTGGTGGCAACTTGAATGTTATTACAGGTCTGTTTTACTGATTGGATTACTGTTCTTGTCTTTGTTAATTAATTCTCTAAATCACTGGGCCAAAAATTTTTATCTGGCCATTTTGGCTCACAGTCAGATGTGAAATACTGTAGACAATAAGCTACAGTGTCTGATTTATCTGTCTTCATATAGCAGCACTGACCTTTTTTGTAAGCAAACTTTTCTGTCCTTTAGCTGAGACAGTTTTTTTAAGTGGCAAGTCTCATCAGTTGAAAACAGTCTTGGTGGCAGCCTTGATATATTATACAAACTCTTGGATCTGGATTTATCTGGTTTGTACAGATCTGTTTTGTTGACTGGACTGCAATCCTGGTCTTTTTTAATTAATTCTGTATATCACTGCTCCAAAACATTTTCCTGGCCATTTTGGCTGGCAACCAGATGTGAGATAATGTAGACTATAAGCTGCAGTTTCTAATTTGTTTGGCTTTTTACAGAGCTCTGAACTTTCTGTAAGTAAACTATTTAGTTAGGGGTTGCAGCCTTGGGGGCATCTTGACTATATTATACAAGCTCTTGGATCTGTTTTTAATTGGTTTGTACAAATATGTTTTACTGATTGGATTGTTAGCCTGATTTTTTTAATTAATTCTATATACCAGTCAGCCAAAACAAGTCATTGACATTTTTGACTCGCATACAGACCTGAAGTACTGTGGATGACAAACTGTAGTGTGTGATTTGTCGGGCTTCTTACAGCAGGTCTAATCGTTTGGTAGGTTAACCATTTGTTAATTAAACATTACACTTCTAGAAGCTATTTAAAAGATTGCTGATTTCTTGTTTCATTTGTGAATTTATCTACATTTAATGTTGAAATTACTGCATTTGCTCATACTGTTTTGCTGTTGTCTGACTTGAAATCATTTTGTCTAGATTGTTTGTTACAGTTGTTTTGAGGTGGCATATACTCTCAAGAAATCATTGTTTGTGTTTTTGCATTAAGAAGACAGGAATATTCCATTCAGAGGCAATAGTTGGTGACCTGGTCCATCTGAGTTGGGAAACACATAGAAACGCTATAGGTATGGTCATGTTAATGGCCAGAGGGCTTAGAATCCAATTTGTCTTAAGTATGGCTGTATCAGTTTAGCACTTTTGCATGCTACTGCTCATATCACAGCAATGGCTAATATTTCCCTATAAAACTGCCTCTAAGACTGTGTCAGTAACTCAGTGAATGTAGGGCAATTACTTTGCATGTTGTATAGTATAGATCAGCAAGTTTGCACACTCAGGAGCATTGTCCCTTGACTTCATAGCCTAGTCTAGTATCTAGTCCCATAAGCACCATTAATTAGCCCACTATTAACCCCTTGTACACTGCACCCTCGCAGCTCACCCAATAAAGGAGCTGACATCATGCATATGCACTTTCCAAATTCCTCTGCAGCCAGTTTGATGGATATGGGTACCTTGAGAGTATGTAACAATGTTCTAATGTTCACTGACAACCATTTAATCCTTAAAGAAGCAAAGTATAAGATATATATATATATATATATATATATATATGTATATATATATATATATATATATATATATATATATACACACACACACACACACACACACACACACACACACACACATACACACACACACAATGTATCTGGAGGCAAAACTATCATATATACGAGCATTCAAAATAAAAATCTGGTTGACAGAAATATACATAAAACACCCTCCACACATAATAAGCATCCCCACGTATACCTATTAATGCTGAGACATTTAAATGCAGTTTTCCCAAACTCCAAACACCTCCCAAATATTCCACCTTCAAAAATAATCCTCAGCAAACTTGAAAGCACCTAACACTGCACATACAGTCAAACCCAGTGGAGCCTCAACTACCAAGCTCATAAGGCAAATTAATGCAGTACCAATGACTCTAGTCATAAGGGGACTCCATTGTACAACATACTGATGCCTCACTCACTAGGCTGAACATGGAGAAAATAATGGTCAATTACCTATCAAGTGCCTGGAATCACCAAGTTACACATGCACTCAAGTCAGTGTACCACATGTACCAGTATGATTTAGTCATGGTCCATGTAGATGTAAATGACATAAGATATAGCCACCTAGACTGTATAAAGAAATACATAATAAAACTGTCAGACTATGTAGCAAAGGCTTGCATGTGCCTAGCACTGAGCAGCATTCTACATTCACCAATGATAATACCACAACACAAACAGAATGTGACAATCATTAATAATTGGCTTAGTTTCTAGTGACATTTTTTGGGGATGCAATATTTATCAGTATGAGAGGACAAGGTTAACAAAGCATGTTGCCTTGAAAGGATAGTCTGCACTTGCCCCCTCTCAGCTTACGGATATTGACTAAAACATTGTTCTCCCCCCACAGAGCCTTTTTTAGGCAATGTTAAATTTCTAAAACTTTCAACATAGCAAAATCTACCTAAAGAAATCTAAGGATGTTACTGCTCAATGGCAGGAGTCTAAACAAGAAGCTCCACTCCCTCCAAGCTCTCATCATCCTGGAGAATGCTGGCATCTATGCAGTTACCAAGACATGGTTTAAAGCCACAGTGAGTGCCCCAGCAGTGCAAGGCTTCAGTGTATTTCACACATTTAAACCAGCAACTGCACAGGCAAAGACTAAAGATGGAGATATCTCAATCGACATCAATAACAAGCATATCTCTAGGCTGGTTTAAACAGGATGATGCACTGGAGCTCTTTCACTTCCAGATTACAATGCACAAAGTCCCATAACATATCCTAAGGTACAGGTCACCTCCTATGTCTTATGAAACCCATAGCTCATAGTTAGACCTATTGGAGACACTTACCTTGCAAATAAAATACCATATACATCGGGGAATTTAATTATCCCTATATAAGCCTGGAATCCTACATGACCCCAAATGTTTATGTGCAAAGATTCTTAGACTTTGTAAACACAAGCATCTTGGACCAGATAGTGCCTACACCTGCCAGATATACAAATATACAAATATATCAGACCTGATACTCACAAACATGGCAGAATGTTGTACCCCCCCCCCCCCTTTGTATTGTGTCCTCTCTGGTAAGGTCAGACCAGAAAGCAGTCTCCTTTGAAAGAAAAATCAATTATGCAACCCCAGTAAACCCCATCACAGTTAGGAAGTATTCCAAGGCAAACTGCCTATTATTAAATGATAACCTGTCAAAATGTCAAAATTTCAACCCCCTCCAAATCCAAGTGACACTGCACACTATGCAGACTTATTCACAGAAGCTCTGTACAACCATGTCAATGACTACATCGAGATGGCTGTCCCCACCAAAAGTAAGCTGGGTTGAATCCAAAATTAAACAGGTTGTAAAACAAAAGAAAGAAAAACATTTATAGCTAAAATTAGGAAGTGATTAACCAAAAATTATACAAAATCTGTCATCAAACTGAATAGACAACTAAGAAGACTAATTATTTCCAGCAAAGCAAATTTTGAGGTAAAAGTAGCATCCCAGGTCAAAGACAATCATAAGATCTTCAGCTATGTCCGAAACCTCAAAGGCGGCAGACAACAAAGTGGTGAATTGCTGGTAAATGGAGTCATGTTCACAGAAATGAGAGATACAGCAAATCTTCTGTCTAAAACAGTCAGCTCCAACTTTATTCCTTCTCACCACCAGCCACCTCCCCACCCTGAGGAAATATCATCTAACATAATCCCTACATCTATCAGTAGGAAGCAGATCTTAAACGTGCTTTCTAATGCCAAAAATACAGCTTTAATAGGCCGTGATAATATCACAGAATGTCTCCTAAACAGCCTGAAATATAAACTATGAGGACCAATGGAGTCACTATTCAACCATAGCCACTGAGCAGGCTTTGTGCCACATGAATACAGAACCACAATGGTTATCCCTCTGACTAAGGGCAGGCCATCAAAGGATCCTGAGAATTACAGACCCACTAGTCTGACTAGTCCCATATGCAAAGGCATGGAAAGAATTATCATGGAAATATTCAGCAATGACATAGGAAACATTCATTCACTGGACATAACCCAGTTTGTTTTCATCGAAGGTAGGTCATGCCTACTAAACCTGGTGGGTTACTCTGAGAAGGACACCAAGGCAATGTATGAGGCATATGAGTGCATACTGCTTACTTTCATCTAGCTAAGGCATTTGATATAAAAACCCACCCAGGCACTGTAGATAAACTCATGGAATTAAGCATAAACCCATATGTAACCCAATGGACACAGGAGGTTATAATTGGAAAGACCATCTCCACATGGAGGCCAGTCACCAGTGGAGCCCCCCAGGGCTCTGTGCTGGGTCTGCTCCTCTTTGGCATCTGTTTTTGGGAAGTCAAAATAAATGTTAAGGCCCTCTGGCTTACCAGGATTGCAGATGATTGCAAGCTGTGAGCTATCTTAGGAACCCCACAATGTAGTAACATTTTACAAGAAGGTCTAACACAGGCAAATGACTGCTGCCAAAGCCCCAACTTAAAATGTAATGCCAAGAAATTCATAATAGTACATTTTGGGAAGTTAGCCAGCCTAGGAAACTACCTCATCAATAAAACTCTCCTAAAAGTAGACACAGTAGTCAGAGATTTAGGGACTCATGCTCCTGGTAGTCTTGCTTTGGACCAACAGGAGCTAACTAAGGTAGTAAGAAAGGCATTCTATGTCATTCAGGTTATAAGTAAAACATGAAATCTAGATCCAGACAACTCATAAAGCCATCATCAGACCCATCACTGAGTGCAGTGCTCCCTTTGGTATGTACCTGACAGAAGTATATAACAAGAGGATCATCAACAGAGGTTCCTCACAAAAAGAATACAGGGCATAAACACAGTACCTTATGCAGAGGCAAATCCCTAGACTTATACTCTGCTACCTATAGATTACTAAGAATAGCTTTATACCTGACATATAAGGAATCCTTAGATCCTGCCCTGATGGACCTTATGTATATTTACTAGAAAGGCTCACCCAGACTCTGCTACACTTTGCTGTGAGGGAAAGGTTAGTTTGATTTTTATTTGTTGTATTTTGTATTACTTTATTGCCTTTTTCTATTTTGAATACTGTGATTTGTTTTCTTTACCTTGCATTTTACTTGTATTCTGCTTTTAACTGCATATTAAAACTTGAAAGGAGACCACAGCTCTGTCTCTTGTGAGCCAGGCAGACATTTTTTCCCCACCCTCCCACCAGGTTACTGTTGTGCGTAACACAATCCCAGCAATGAAACCTCCAAGGTCCTCACCTCCAAATGCAAAAATTCAGGTAGAGAAAACAGGAATGAGGAACTCCACGATGGTGTAGCAGATAAAACACTTCTTTATTATAACCAAAAAAGAACAGGAATGATGAGCGCTTTCTCGTACACAATGTACGCTTCTTCAGAAAGCGCTCATCATTCCTGTTCTTTTTTGGTTATAATAAAGAAGTGTTTTATCTGCTACACCATCGTGGAGTTCCTCATTCCTGTTTTCTCTACCAGGTTACTGTTGTGTTCTTAAACACCACTGTCTTTCTAGTTACCTACCTCTTATGTTCATTTATTTGACCATATATCTCATTTCCTGTCTGCTTTTGCTGGCATGTGTAAGCATAACATTATCATTTTGTGAAATCACCCCCCTTCAAATATTTAATTCATTAGCCATCCTATTGTATTCCATAGTACCAGACTACAATAGTGATCACTCCCTTTCAATCTATCTTGCTGTTTTAAAAATAGTGACTCTCCACTAAAACTTACATTTTTAGACAGGTAAAACTTAAGTTACCTACTTTCACATCTAACTCCTCTAGTGCACACTTCAGTGTTTAGGATAAACCATTTTTTCATCTTAACTTTAAGAATCCTTGTGACTAGCACTTGGTCTAAAACCTGCTGGAAAGCACTAGGAAGCATTAAACTGATACAAGCACTCAACTCTCCTTGTTAATAAGGAGAAATTAATCGTAAGCACTAAACAGCCTATAATTGCAAAGTATCTTGCTAAAGTAAGGGAAAACAGCTCTCGTACTTTACAAAAAAAAGCACCAAACCAGGCATGTCTAGGGGTCAGCTTCTGGTGATTTCTCCTGTCTACCTGGTGAATCTGGCCATACTGGGGCAATGCAGCAATTTCCTCATGTACACAGACAACCCTCTCCTCCTACCACTCAACAATACAACCTGCGAGAGATGCACTTACATAGCCAAACTGTAAGCAAAGCTCTCTCCACCCAAGATTGTGCTAGACAGTCAAGAGGAGAAGGTTAACACCCGCACTACACCAAAAGCAACACATAGCCCATCTAAATCCACACCACCAACACTCTCACATAGCAACACAAAACCCTCATATGCAGAGACCTTTAACAGTAACCTGCCCAAGAAACAAGGACCTCCGAAGCTGAAACGCAAACAAACACCAATCACAACCAAAGTGTCACATAGCTCACAACACCAGTGTGCCACCCAACAACAGCCCCTAAGGCAAGACAACGTACCCAACACTTCAGTCATAAGTGACTGATGTCCCACTCACCAGGCTGAAGAAGGAGAAAATTACAGTCAACTGCCTGTCTGGTGCCAGGATCCATCACATAATGCATGCACTCAAGTCACTCCACAACAAGTACAAATATGACTCTGTCATTGTCCATGTTGGAGTGAATGACTTGAGACATACCTACCTGGACTACATGAAAAGAGACATGGAAGAGCTCTCAGATCATGTGGCCCAGGCAGGTATGACCCTAGCCCTGAGTAGCATCCTGCCTTCACCCAGAATATTACCACAGTATAAGGACAAAATGATTGACTTCAACAATTGGCTAAGCTTCTGGTGTCTTTCAAAGGGGATCCAGTATCTGTCTGCCTGGGAGGACATGATCAACAGACCAAGATGCTTTGCCAGAGATAGTCTGCACCTGTCATGCCTGGGATTCAGGTTACTGGCTAAGGCTTTTGCCACCCCTATAGTGCCTTTTTAGGCAAAGTTCAAGTGACAAAACCACCACCGTAACAGGTACAAGCATGTAAAATCTGAAGTTAATGCTACTCAATGCTAGAAATCTAAACCTCAAAATGCACTCTCTCGAGGCACTCCTAAAAATGGAGAACATCGATATCTGTGCAGTAACTGAGACCTGGTTCAAGGCTCCAGAGAGCACCCCTGCAATACCAGGCTACAACTCTTACCACACTTTTCGGCCATCAAACCAGGACCAAAACACTAAAGGTAGAGGAGTGTCCATATTCACCAAGGATATTTACATCACCAGGCTAGTTGCTCAACACAATGCGTCTGAAATTCTCCAGGTGCAACTGAACTAGATAAGACTGCAATCTAAATTGTAGCTTGCTACAGATCCCACAACATTCCCCAAGATTCTTACTACAACTTTCTAAACATACTGGAAAATATTAAGATACAGCCAAACACCCTAATGCTGGGTGATTTCAACTACCCTGCCATTAACTGGGAAAACTACTCATGTACCAACACCTTTGCCCAACAGTTCTTGGAATTCATAAATTCCAATTCCCTGGCTCAACTAATCCATAGTCCCAATACGGGTTCCAATATCATAGACCTGGTTATTACCAACATGGGAAATTGATGCTCCACACCAATGGTCACCCTCTCATTGGTCAGGTCTGACCGTAAGCCAATCATCTTTCTTCCCCTGGTATTGTTTGCTGTTGGATGTCTGGAAATAGATGCTTATCCCGTGACAAGTGGTCTACTGTGTAACTTAAGCAAAGCCTCCCTCCTGCCTACCACCATTCTGGGAATAGAAGAACCTCATACTTGAGCCCTAATATTGTATTTTCAAGTGGCAACGACTCACTTTGTGATTTTAAAGTGGTCTACTGTGTAACTTAAGCAAAGCCTCCCTCCTGCCTACCACCATTCTGGGAATAGAAGAACCTCATCCTCCTGCCTACCACCATTCTGGGAATAGAAGAACCTCATACTTGAGCCCTAATATTGTATTTTCAAGTGGCAACGACTCACTTTGTGATTTTAAAGTGGTCTACTGTGTAACTTAAGCAAAGCCTCCCTCCTGCCTACCACCATTCTGGGAATAGAAGAACCTCATACTTGAGCCCTAATATTGTATTTTCAAGTGGCAACGACTCACTTTGTGATTTTAAAGTGGTCTACTGTGTAACTTAAGCAAAGCCTCCTCCTGCCTACCACCATTCTGGGAATAGAAGAACCTCATACTTGAGCCCTAATATTGTATTTTCAAGTGGCAACGACTCACTTTGTGATTTTAAAGTGGTCTACTGTGTAACTTAAGCAAAGCCTCCCTCCTGCCTACCACCATTCTGGGAATAGAAGAACCTCATACTTGAGCCCTAATATTGTATTTTCAAGTGGCAACGACTCACTTTGTGATTTTAAAGTGGTCTACTGTGTAACTTAAGCAAAGCCTCCCTCCTGCCTACCACCATTCTGGGAATAGAAGAACCTCATACTTGAGCCCTAATATTGTATTTTCAAGTGGCAACGACTCACTTTGTGATTTTAAAGTGGTCTACTGTGTAACTTAAGCAAAGCCTCCCTCCTGCCTACCACCATTCTGGGAATAGAAGAACCTCATACTTAAGCCCTAATATTGTATTTTCAAGTGGCAACGACTCACTTTGTGATTTTAAAGTGGTCTACTGTGTAACTTAAGCAAAGCCTCCCTCCTGCCTACCACCATTCTGGGAATAGAAGAACCTCATACTTGAGCCCTAATATTGTATTTTCAAGTGGCAATGACTCACTTTGTGATTTTAAAGTGGTCTACTGTGTAACTTAAGCAAAGCCTCCCTCCTGCCTACCACCATTCTGGGAATAGAAGAACCTCATACTTGAGCCCTAATATTGTATTTTCAAGTGGCAACGACTCACTTTGTGATTTTAAGTATGTTACAATTCCTTGCTTGACCAGTCTTACTATAGTTGTATATCTCGGGTTGAGCACCCCTCCTGCACTTCCAGCAGCCTGCATATTCCCCCCTCCACAGTTTATTACCTCCACTTCACTTCTATCTTTACCTATCTTACCTACTAGTAGGTACCTTTCCTACATTATACTACTGACTTACCTGTTTGTCCTTCCCTTTCTCTGATTGTTTCCTGCTGATCTCCACTCTCCTGTGTCTTTCCTTCCCGTCCTTCATTTCCCTCCTTTAGCCTATCTATCCTTCCTACCGCCTATAGTGTTTACTCTACCTCCTCTAACTCTTACTATACCCTCTGTATTCCTTTGCGCTTCTTGGCTGTGTCCATCTCTGAACTCTCATTTCACTACCTCACACCACTTACTATCTTCTACTACGCCTTTACTTCTACCTCCTTTCACCTTTCCTATCCCTATCGCTATTCTACTATCCTGTAATGAGACGCTCACTAGCTCGCAAACTCCTCCCCATGGCTTACTTTTAGGATCACTCCTCTTCTCCCTACCACGTATCTACCTATTACCTTATAAATACAACCCCCTGCCCTTCGACGCCATCTTTCTTCCCCTGGTATTGTTTGCTGTTGGATGTCTGGAGATAGATGCTTATCCCGTGACAGTGAGTACATGAATGCATTTGTATCTTTAGCTACTTGCTGCATTTTGCGCCATTTTCCAGTTGTTGTTTACCTGGCAGTCTTGTCGACTATCTATACTGAAAGCTTTATGTATATGTTATATCTTTGAAAGCTTGTTTTATGTCTATCAATGCAACAGATGTTTTGATTACTTTATGTAGGAGAGTGTGTATGTACTGGCTACCGCTAATGTTAGCTTTCACAGCTTTACCTTAAAGTATTTATGCTACTTGAATTTACCTAATACGGCATTTTATTAGTCTCGCTACTGTCTTTGAGAAATGACTAAAATATTTATTTTCCACTAAATCGCAAGTACACTAGTTCGCAATACTTCCATGGTTCCGTGAGCAGTTACTAAGGGGTTAGATTTACCAATTTAGACTAGCGTATTCACCTGACCTGTGGCACTTACTGCAATACTTGTATTGTTGCATCCTACTGGAAGAAACTATAAGTTCTTTGGAATTGTTATATTATGTTATATTTGTGCTGCCTTACATATTATCCCCTACTACTGGTCTAATGTTCTATTTTATGTGATTCTAAAATATTTTTTTCTGTCCAGTACTACTTTCGTTGCTCTGCTGCAGCCGTTAGGCGAGCACGCATGCATAAACCCTTGGCGTCTTTCACCAAGAGTGTAGCGCCTCTCAAAGGCTTCACCCCAGCCTGAGACACCATTGCACCTATTTCAGGGTCGCTAAAGAGTCAGTAGTTTATTGTCCTTTTAACATGACCGCGAGGACTTACATTTCTTTCGCATCTTGATACAGCGCATTGACCTGCTCAATCGCTGAACCCCTAATTGTTAATGCTGTCTCTTCACCTAACAGTGTGAATTCATTTACTGGCGACTACAGACTTTTTCGCCTGTGTAGAGTCAGCGTGGGGACAAGGGATTCCTACCCTAACATCACTTAATTGAGTCTCTTCACCTAATAGTGGGAATTCATTTACTGGGTACGCCAGATTTAATCGCCTGTGTAGAGTCAGCGTGGCGGCAAGGGATTCCTATCCCAACATCACTTAAGTGAGTTGAGCTCCTTAATTTCTCAGCCCCTACATATACGTGACCTCATTTAACTTATAGGTTGCTTCCCATAAAGGATTACCTACCAACTGGGGATGCCATTTTCCACTAACGGCATACACTTTGAGTAGCTCACCTCCATAAGGCACATTTCTCATGGACACTATACTCTAATGTTTATCCTGTAGCATGTGTTAATTCCTGTATTATGATATACCTCCTAATGCACAGTACTGTTAATTCTAAAGTACCTTTATTGTTTACTGTCTCCAATGTTTAATATTTTTCACCTACTATTGCAGTGATACTATTGTTTTTAAATAAGGTTATTAACTGTTACTACATGTGTTTCCAACTTCTAAGCTCTATTCACTCACTATCTTTCTCCCTCATTATCTTTAACAGAGTGGTCTACTGTGTAACTTAAGCAAAGCCTCCCTCCTGCCTACCACCATTCTGGGAATAGAAGAACCTCATACTTGAGCCCTAATATTGTATTTTCAAGTGGCAACGACTCACTTTGTGATTTTAAGTATGTTACAATTCCTTGCTTGACCAGTCTTACTATAGTTGTATATCTCGGGTTGAGCACCCCTCCTGCACTTCAAACAGCCTGCATATTCCCCCCTCCACAGTTTATTACCTCCACTTCACTTCTATCTTTACCTATCTTACCTACTAGTAGGTACCTTTCCTACATTATACTACTGACTTACCTGTTTGTCCTTCCCTTTCTCTGATTGTTTCCTGCTGATCTCCACTCTCCTGTGTCTTTCCTTCCCGTCCTTCATTTCCCTCCTTTAGCCTATCTATCCTTCCTACCGCCTATAGTGTTTACTCTACCTCCTCTAACTCTTACTATACCCTCTGTATTCCTTTGCGCTTCTTGGCTGTGTCCATCTCTGAACTCTCATTTCACTACCTCACACCACTTACTATCTTCTACTACGCCTTTACTTCTACCTCCTTTCACCTTTCCTATCCCTATCGCTATTCTACTATCCTGTAATGAGACGCTCACTAGCTCGCAAACTCCTCCCCATGGCTTACTTTTAGGATCACTCCCTCTTCTCCCTACCACGTATCTACCTATTACCTTATAAATACAACCCACTGCCCTTCGACGCCATCTTTCTTCCCCTGGTATTGTTTGCTGTTTGAGGTCTGGAGATAGATGCTTATCCCGTGACAGTGAGTACATGAATGCATTTGTATCTTTAGCTACTTGCTGCATTTTGCGCCATTTTTCAGTTGTTGTTTACCTGGCAGTCTTGTCGACTATCTATACTGAAAGCTTTATGTATATGTTATATCTTTGAAAGCTTGTTTTATGTCTATCAATGCAACAGATGTTTTTGATTACTTTATGTAGGAGAGTGTGTATGTACTGGCAACCGCTAATGTTAGCTTTCACAGCTTTACCTTAAAGTATTTATGCTACTTGAATTTACCTAATACGGCATTTTATTAGTCTCGCTACTGCCTTTGAGAAATGACTAAAATATTTATTTTCCACTAAATCGCAAGTACACTAGTTCGCAATACTTCCATGGTTCCGTGAGCAGTTACTAAGGGGTTAGATTTACCAATTTAGACTAGCGTATTCACCTGACCTGTATGTACTTACTGCAATACTTGTATTGTTGCATCCTACTGGAAGAAACTATAAGTTCTTTGGAATTGTTATATTATGTTATATTTGTGCTGCCTTACATATTATCCCCTACTACTGGTCTAATGTTCTATTTTATGTGATTCTAAAATATTTTTTTCTGTCCAGTACTACTTTCGTTGCTCTGCTGCAGCCGTTAGGCGAGCACGTGGGCGTACAAACCCTTGGCGTCTTTCACCAAGAGTGTAGCGCCTCTCAAAGGCTTCACCCCAGCCTGAGACACCATTGCACCTATTTCAGGGTCGCTAAAGAGTCAGAAGTTTATTGTCCTTTTAACGTGACCGCGAGGACTTACTATTTCTTTCGCATCTTGATACAGCGCATTGACCTGCTCAATCGCTGAACCCCTAATTGTTAATGCTGTCTCTTCACCTAACAGTGTGAATTCATTTACTGGCGACTACAGACTTTTTCGCTTGTGTAGAGTCAGCGTGGGGGCAAGGGATTCCTACCCTAACATCACTTAATTGAGTCTCTTCACCTAATAGTGGGAATTCATTTACTGGGTACGCCAGATTTAATCGCCTGTGTAGAGTCAGCGTGGCGGCAAGGGATTCCTATCCCAACATCACTTAAGTGAGTTGAGCTCCTTAATTTCTCAGCCCCTACATATACGTGACCTCATTTTACTTATAGGTTGCTTCCCATTAAGGATTACCTACCAACTGGGGATGCCATTTTCCACTAACGGCATACACTTTGAGTAGCTCACCTCCATAAGGCACATTTCTCATGGACACTATACTCTAATGTTTATCCTGTAGCATGTGTTAATTCCTGTATTATGATATACCTCCTAATGCACAGTACTGTTAATTCTAAAGTACTTTTATTGTTTACTGTCTCCAATGTTTAATATTTTTCACCTACTATTGCAGTGATACTATTGTTTTTAAATAAGGTTATTAACTGTTATTACATGTTTCCAACTTCTAAGCTCTATTCACTCACTATCTTTCTCCTTCATTATCTTTAACAGAGTGGTCTACTGTGTAACCTAAGCAAAGCCTCCCTCCTGCCTACCACCATTCTGGGAATAGAAGTACCTCATACTTGAGCCCTAATATTGTATTTTCAAGTGGCACCGACTCACTTTGTGATTTTAGGTATGTTACAATTCCTTGCTTACCAGTCTTACTATAGTTGTATATCTCGGGTTGAGCACCCCTCCTGCACTTCCAACAGCCTGCATATTCCCCCCTCCACAGTTTATTACCTCCACTTCACTTCTATCTTTACCTATCTTACCTACTAGTAGGTACCTTTCCTACATTATACTACTGACTTACCTGTTTGTCCTTCCCTTTCTCTGATTGTTTCCTGCTGATCTCCACTCTCCTGTGTCTTTCCTTCCCGTCCTTCATTTCCCTCCTTTAGCCTATCTATCCTTCCTACCGCCTATAGTGTTTACTCTACCTCCTCTAACTCTTACTATACCCTCTGTATTCCTTTGCGCTTCTTGGCTGTGTCCATCTCTGAACTCTCATTTCACTACCTCACACCACTTACTATCTTCTACTACGCCTTTACTTCTACCTCCTTTCACCTTTCCTATCCCTATCGCTATTCTACTATCCTGTAATGAGATGCTCACTAGCTCGCAAACTCCTCCCCATGGCTTACTTTTAGGATCACTCCCTCTTCTCCCTACCACGTATCTACCTATTACCTTATAAATACAACCCCCTGCCCTTCGACGCCATCTTTCTTCCCCTGGTATTGTTTGCTGTTGGATGTCTGGAGATAGATGCTTATCCCGTGACAGTGAGTACATGAATGCATTTGTATCTTTAGCTACTTGCTGCATTTTGCGCCATTTTTCAGTTGTTGTTTACCTGGCAGTCTTGTCGACTATCTATACTGAAAGCTTTATGTATATGTTATATCTTTGAAAGCTTGTTTTATGTCTATCAATGCAACAGATGTTTTTGATTACTTTATGTAGGAGAGTGTGTATGTACTGGCTACCGCTAATGTTAGCTTTCACAGCTTTACCTTAAAGTATTTATGCTACTTGAATTTACCTAATACGGCATTTTGTTAGTCTCGCTACTGCCTTTGAGAAATGACTAAAATATTTATTTTCCACTAAATTGCAAGTACACTAGTTCGCAATACTTCCATGGTTCTGTGAGCAGTTACTAAGGGGTTAGATTTACCAATTTAGAGTAGCATATTCACCTGACCTGTGGCGTACTTACTGCAATACTTGTATTGTTGCATCCTACTGGAAGAAACTATAAGTTCTTTGGAATTGTTATATTATGTTATATTTGTGCTGCCTTACATATTATCCCCTACTGCTGGTCTAATGTTCTATTTTATGTGATTCTAAAATATTTTTTTCTGTCCAGTACTACTTTCGTTGCTCTGCTGCAGCCGTTAGGCGAGCACGTGGGCGTACAAACCCTTGGCGTCTTTCACCAAGAGTATAGCGCCTCTCAAAGGCTTCACCCCAGCCTGAGACACCATTGCACCTATTTCAGGGTCACTAAAGAGTCAGTAGTTTATTGTCCTTTTAACGTGACCGCGAGGACTTACTATTTCTTTCGCATCTTGATACAGCGCATTGACCTGCTCAATCGCTGAACCCCTAATTGTTAATGCTGTCTCTTCACCTAACAGTGTGAATTCATTTACTGGCGACTACAGACTTTTTCGCCTGTGTAGAGTCAGCGTGGGGGCAAGGGATTCCTACCCTAACATCACTTAATTGAGTCTCTTCACCTAATAGTGGGAATTCATTTACTGGGTACGCCAGATTTAATCGCCTGTGTAGAGTCAGCGTGGCGGCAAGGGATTCCTATCCCAACATCACTTAAGTGAGTTGAGCTCCTTAATTTCTCAGCCCCTACATATACGTGACCTCATTTTACTTATAGGTTGCTTCCCATAAAGGATTACCTACCAACTGGGGATGCCATTTTCCACTAACGGCATACACTTTGAGTAGCTCACCTCCATAAGGCACATTTCTCATGGACACTATACTCTAATGTTTATCCTGTAGCATGTGTTAATTCCTGTATTATGATATACCTCCTAATGCACAGTACTGTTAATTCTAAAGTACTTTTATTGTTTACTGTCTCCAATGTTTAATATTATTCACCTACTATTGCAGTGATACTATTGTTTTTAAATAAGGTTATTAACTGTTACTACATGTGTTTCCAACTTCTAAGCTCTATTCACTCACTATCTTTCTCCCTCATTATCTTTAACAGAGTGGTCTACTGTGTAACTTAAGCAAAGAATCCCTCCTGCCTACCACCATTCTGGGAATAGAAGAACCTCATACTTGAGCCCTAATATTGTATTTTCAAGTGGCAACGACTCACTTTGTGATTTTAAGTATGTTACAATTCCTTGCTTGACCAGTCTTACTATAGTTGTATATCTCGGGTTGAGCACCCCTCCTGCACTTCCAACAGCCTGCATATTCCCCCCTCCACAGTTTATTACCTCCACTTCACTTCTATCTTTACCTATCTTACCTACTAGTAGGTACCTTTCCTACATTATACTACTGACTTACCTGTTTGTCCTTCCCTTTCTCTGATTGTTTCCTGCTGATCTCCACTCTCCTGTGTCTTTCCTTCCCGTCCTTCATTTCCCTCCTTTAGCCTATCTATCCTTCCTACCGCCTATAGTGTTTACTCTACCTCCTCTAACTCTTACTATACCCTCTGTATTCCTTTGCGCTTCTTGGCTGTGTCCATCTCTGAACTCTCATTTCACTACCTCACACCACTTACTATCTTCTACTACGCCTTTACTTCTACCTCCTTTCACCTTTCCTATCCCTATCGCTATTCTACTATCCTGTAATGAGACGCTCACTAGCTCGCAAACTCCTCCCCATGGCTTACTTTTAGGATCACTCCCTCTTCTCCCTACCACGTATCTACCTATTACCTTATAAATACAACCCCCTGCCCTTCGACGCCATCTTTCTTCCCCTGGTATTGTTTGCTGTTGGATGTCTGGAGATAGATGCTTATCCCGTGACAGTGAGTACATGAATGCATTTGTATCTTTAGCTACTTGCTGCATTTTGCGCCATTTTCAGTTGTTGTTTACCTGGCAGTCTTGTCGACTATCTATACTGAAAGCTTTATGTATATGTTATATCTTTGAAAGCTTGTTTTATGTCTATCAATGCAACAGATGTTTTTGATTACTTTATGTAGGAGAGTGTGTATGTACTGGCTACCGCTAATGTTAGCTTTCACAGCTTTACCTTAAAGTATTTATGCTACTTGAATTTACCTAATACGGCATTTTATTAGTCTCGCTACTGCCTTTGAGAAATGACTAAAATATTTATTTTCCACTAAATCGCAAGTACACTAGTTCGCAATACTTCCATGGTTCCGTGAGCAGTTACTAAGGGGTTAGATTTACCAATTTAGACTAGCGTATTCACCTGACCTGTGGCGTACTTACTGCAATACTTGTATTGTTGCATCCTACTGGAAGAAACTATAAGTTCTTTGGAATTGTTATATTATGTTATATTTGTGCTGCCTTACATATTATCCCCTACTACTGGTCTAATGTTCTATTTTATGTGATTCTAAAATAATTTTTCTGTCCAGTACTACTTTCGTTGCTCTGCTGCAGCCGTTAGGCGAGCACGTGGGCGTACAAACCCTTGGCGTCTTTCACCAAGAGTGTAGCGCCTCTCAAAGGCTTCACCCCAGCCTGAGACACCATTGCACCTATTTCAGGGTCGCTAAAGAGTCAGTAGTTTATTGTCCTTTTAACGTGACCGCGAGGACTTACTATTTCTTTCGCATCTTGATACAGCGCATTGACCTGCTCAATCGCTGAACCCCTAATTGTTAATGCTGTCTCTTCACCTAACAGTGTGAATTCATTTACTGGCGACTACAGACTTTTTCGCCTGTGTAGAGTCAGCGTGGGGGCAAGGGATTCCTACCCTAACATCACTTAATTGAGTCTCTTCACCTAATAGTGGGAATTCATTTACTGGGTACGCCAGATTTAATCGCCTGTGTAGAGTCAGCGTGGCGGCAAGGGATTCCTATCCCAACATCACTTAAGTGAGTTGAGCTCCTTAATTTCTCAGCCCCTACATATCGTGACCTCATTTTACTTATAGGTTGCTTCCCATAAAGGATTACCTACCAACTGGGGATGCCATTTTCCACTAACGGCATACACTTTGAGTAGCTCACCTCCATAAGGCACATTTCTCATGGACACTATACTCTAATGTTTATCCTGTAGCATGTGTTAATTCCTGTATTATGATATACCTCCTAATGCACAGTACTGTTAATTCTAAAGTACTTTTATTGTTTACTGTCTCCAATGTTTAATATTTTTCACCTACTATTGCAGTGATACTATTGTTTTAAATAAGGTTATTAACTGTTACTACATGTGTTTCCAACTTCTAAGCTCTATTCACTCACTATCTTTCTCCCTCATTATCTTTAACAGAGTGGTCTACTGTGTAACTTAAGCAAAGCCTCCCTCCTGCCTACCACCATTCTGGGAATAGAAGAACCTCATACTTGAGCCCTAATATTGTATTTTCAAGTGGCAACGACTCACTTTGTGATTTTAAGTATGTTACAATTCCTTGCTTGACCAGTCTTACTATAGTTGTATATCTCGGGTTGAGCACCCCTCCTGCACTTCCAACAGCCTGCATATTCCCCCCTCCACAGTTTATTACCTCCACTTCACTTCTATCTTTACCTATCTTACCTACTAGTAGGTACCTTTCCTACATTATACTACTGACTTACCTGTTTGTCCTTCCCTTTCTCTGATTGTTTCCTGCTGATCTCCACTCTCCTGTGTCTTTCCTTCCCGTCCTTCATTTCCCTCCTTTAGCCTATCTATCCTTCCTACCGCCTATAGTGTTTACTCTACCTCCTCTAACTCTTACTATACCCTCTGTATTCCTTTGCTTCTTGGCTGTGTCCATCTCTGAACTCTCATTTCACTACCTCACACCACTTACTATCTTCTACTACGCCTTTACTTCTACCTCCTTTCACCTTTCCTATCCCTATCGCTATTCTACTATCCTGTAATGAGACGCTCACTAGCTCGCAAACTCCTCCCCATGGCTTACTTTTAGGATCACTCCCTCTTCTCCCTACCACGTATCTACCTATTACCTTATAAATACAACCCCTGCCCTTCGCCATCTTTCTTCCCCTGGTATTGTTTGCTGTTGGATGTCTGGAGATAGATGCTTATCCCGTGACAGTGAGTACATGAATGCATTTGTATCTTTAGCTACTTGCTGCATTTTGCGCCATTTTTCAGTTGTTGTTTACCTGGCAGTCTTGTCGACTATCTATACTGAAAGCTTTATGTATATGTTATATCTTTGAAAGCTTGTTTTATGTCTATCAATGCAACAGATGTTCTTGATTACTTTATGTAGGAGAGTGTGTATGTACTGGCTACCGCTAATGTTAGCTTTCACAGCTTTACCTTAAAGTATTTATGCTACTTGAATTTACCTAATACGGCATTTTATTAGTCTCGCTACTGCCTTTGAGAAATGACTAAAATATTTATTTTCCACTAAATCGCAAGTACACTAGTTCGCAATACTTCCATGGTTCCGTGAGCAGTTACTAAGGGGTTAGATTTACCAATTTAGACTAGCGTATTCACCTGACCTGTGGCGTACTTACTGCAATACTTGTATTGTTGCATCCTACTGGAAGAAACTATAAGTTCTTTGGAATTGTTATATTATGTTATATGTGTGCTGCCTTACATATTATCCCCTACTACTGGTCTAATGTTCTATTTTATGTGATTCTAAAATATTTTTTTCTGTCCAGTACTACTTTCGTTGCTCTGCTGCAGCCGTTAGGCGAGCACGTGGGCGTACAAACCCTTGGCGTCTTTCACGAAGAGTGTAGCGCCTCTCAAAGGCTTCACCCCAGCCTGAGACACCATTGCACCTATTTCAGGGTCGCTAAAGAGTCAGTAGTTTATTGTCCTTTAAACGTGACCGCGAGGACCTACTATTTCTTTCGCATCTTGATACAGCGCATTGACCTGCTCAATCGCTGAACCCCTAATTGTTAATGCTGTCTCTTCACCTAACAGTGTGAATTCATTTACTGGCGACTACAGACTTTTTCGCCTGTGTAGAGTCAGCGTGGGGGCAAGGGATTCCTACCCTAACATCACTTAATTGAGTCTCTTCACCTAATAGTGGGAATTCATTTACTGAGTACGCCAGATTTAATCGCCTGTGTAGAGTCAGCGTGGCGGCAAGGGATTCCTATCCCAACATCACTTAAGTGAGTTGAGCTCCTTAATTTCTCAGCCCCTACATATACGTGACCTCATTTTACTTATAGGTTGCTTCCCATAAAGGATTACCTACCAACTGGGGATGCCATTTTCCACTAACGGCATACACTTTGAGTAGCTCACCTCCATAAGGCACATTTCTCATGGACACTATACTCTAATGTTTATCCTGTAGCATGTGTTAATTCCTGTATTATGATATACCTCCTAATGCACAGTACTGTTAATTCTAAAGTACTTTTATTGTTTACTGTCTCCAATGTTTAATATTTTTCACCTACTATTGCAGTGATACTATTGTTTTTAAATAAGGTTATTAACTGTTACTACATGTGTTTCCAACTTCTAAGCTCTATTCACTCACTATCTTTCTCCCTCATTATCTTTAACAGAGTGGCCTACTGTGTAACTTAAGCAAAGCCTCCCTCCTGCCTACCACCATTCTGGGAATAGAAGAACCTCATACTTGAGCCCTAATATTGTATTTTCAAGTGGCAACGACTCACTTTGTGATTTTAAGTATGTTACAATTCCTTGCTTGACCAGTCTTACTATAGTTGTATATCTCGGGTTGAGCACCCCTCCTGCACTTCCAACAGCCTGCATATTCCCCCCTCCACAGTTTATTACCTCCACTTCACTTCTATCTTTACCTATCTTACCTACTAGTAGGTACCTTTCCTACATTATACTACTGACTTACCTGTTTGTCCTTCCCTTTCTCTGATTGTTTCCTGCTGATCTCCACTCTCCTGTGTCTTTCCTTCCCGTCCTTCATTTCCCTCCTTTAGCCTATCTATCCTTCCTACCGCCTATAGTGTTTACTCTACCTCCTCTAACTCTTACTATACCCTCTGTATTCCTTTGCTTCTTGGCTGTGTCCATCTCTGAACTCTCATTTCACTACCTCACACCACTTACTATCTTCTACTACGCCTTTACTTCTACCTCCTTTCACCTTTCCTATCCCTATCGCTATTCTACTATCCTGTAATGAGACGCTCACTAGCTCGCAAACTCCTCCCCATGGCTTACTTTTAGGATCACTCCCTCTTCTCCCTACCACGTATCTACCTATTACCTTATAAATACAACCCCTGCCCTTCGACGCCATCTTTCTTCCCTGGTATTGTTTGCTGTTTGAGGTCTGGAGATAGATGCTTATCCCGTGACAGTGAGTACATGAATGCATTTGTATCTTTAGCTACTTGCTGCATTTTGCCATTTTTCAGTTGTTGTTTACCTGGCAGTCTTGTCGACTATCTATACTGAAAGCTTTATGTATATGTTATATCTTTGAAAGCTTGTTTTATGTCTATCAATGCAACAGATGTTTTTGATTACTTTATGTAGGAGAGTGTGTATGTACTGGCTACCGCTAATGTTAGCTTTCACAGCTTTACCTTAAAGTATTTATGCTACTTGAATTTACCTAATATGGCATTTTATTAGTCTCGCTACTGCCTTTGAGAAATGACTAAAATATTTATTTTCCACTAAATCGCAAGTACACTAGTTCGCAATACTTCCATGGTTCCGTGAGCAGTTACTAAGGGGTTAGATTTACCAATTTAGACTAGCGTATTCACCTGACCTGTGGCGTACTTACTGCAATACTTGTACTGTTGCATCCTACTGGAAGAAACTATAAGTTCTTTGGAATTGTTATATTATGTTATATTTGTGCTGCCTTACATATTATCCCCTACTACTGGTCTAATGTTCTATTTTATGTGATTCTAAAATATTTTTTTCTGTCCAGTACTACTTTCGTTGCTCTGCTGCAGCCGTTAGGCGAGCACGTATGCATACAAACCCTTGGCGTCTTTCACCAAGAGTGTAGCGCCTCTCAAAGGCTTCTCCCCAGCCTGAGACACCATTGCACCTATTTCAGGGTCGCTAAAGAGTCAGAAGTTTATTGTCCTTTTAACGTGACCGCGAGGACTTACTATTTCTTTCGCATCTTGATACAGCGCATTGACCTGCTCAATCGCTGAACCCCTAATTGTTAATGCTGTCTCTTCACCTAACAGTGTGAATTCATTTACTGGCGACTACAGACTTTTTCGCTTGTGTAGAGTCAGCGTGGGGGCAAGGGATTCCTACCCTAACATCACTTAATTGAGTCTCTTCACCTAATAGTGGGAATTCATTTACTGGCGCCAGATTTAATCGCCTGTGTAGAGTCAGCGTGGCGGCAAGGGATTCCTATCCCAACATCACTTAAGTGAGTTGAGCTCCTTAATTTCTCAGCCCCTACATATACGTGACCTCATTTTACTTATAGGTTGCTTCCCATTAAGGATTACCTACCAACTGGGGATACCATTTTCCACTAATGGCATACACTTTGAGTAGCTCACCTCCATAAGGCACATTTCTCATGGACACTATACTCTAATGTTTATCCTGTAGCATGTGTTAATTCCTGTATTATGATATACCTCCTAATGCACAGTACTGTTAATTCTAAAGTACTTTTATTGTTTACTGTCTCCAATGTTTAATATTTTTCACCTACTATTGCAGTGATACTATTGTTTTTAAATAAGGTTATTAACTGTTATTACATGTTTCCAACTTCTAAGCTCTATTCACTCACTATCTTTCTCCTTCATTATCTTTAACAGAGTGGTCTACTGTGTAACTTAAGCAAAGCCTCCCTCCTGCCTACCACCATTCTGGGAATAGAAGTACCTCATACTTGAGTCCTAATATTGTATTTTCAAGTGGCACCGACTCACTTTGTGATTTTAGGTATGTTACAATTCCTTGCTTGACCAGTCTTACTATAGTTGTATATCTCGGGTTGAGCACCCCTCCTGCACTTCCAACAGCCTGCATATTCCCCCCTCCACAGTTTATTACCTCCACTTCACTTCTATCTTTACCTATCTTACCTACTAGTAGGTACCTTTCCTACATTATACTACTGACTTACCTGTTTGTCCTTCCCTTTCTCTGATTGTTTCCTGCTGATCTCCACTCTCCTGTGTCTTTCCTTCCCGTCCTTCATTTCCCTCCTTTAGCCTATCTATCCTTCCTACCGCCTATAGTGTTTACTCTACCTCCTCTAACTCTTACTATACCCTCTGTATTCCTTTGCTTCTTGGCTGTGTCCATCTCTGAACTCTCATTTCACTACCTCACACCACTTACTATCTTCTACTACGCCTTTACTTCTACCTCCTTTCACCTTTCCTATCCCTATCGCTATTCTACTATCCTGTAATGAGACGCTCACTAGCTCGCAAACTCCTCCCCATGGCTTACTTTTAGGATCACTCCTTCTTCTCCCTACCACGTATCTACCTATTACCTTATAAATACAACCCCCTGCCCTTCGCCATCTTTCTTCCCTGGTATTGTTTGCTGTTGGATGTCTGGAGATAGATGCTTATCCCGTGACAGTGAGTACATGAATGCATTTGTATCTTTAGCTACTTGCTGCATTTTGCGCCATTTTTCAGTTGTTGTTTACCTGGCAGTCTTGTCGACTATCTATACTGAAAGCTTTATGTATATGTTATATCTTTGAAAGCTTGTTTTATGTCTATCAATGCAACAGATGTTTTTGATTACTTTATGTAGGAGAGTGTGTATGTACTGGCTACCGCTAATGTTAGCTTTCACAGCTTTACCTTAAAGTATTTATGCTACTTGAATTTACCTAATACGGCATTTTGTTAGTCTCGCTACTGCCTTTGAGAAATGACTAAAATATTTATTTTCCACTAAATCGCAAGTACACTAGTTCGCAATACTTCCATGGTTCCGTGAGCAGTTACTAAGGGGTTAGATTTACCAATTTAGAGTAGCGTATTCACCTGACCTGTGGCGTACTTACTGCAATACTTGTATTGTTGCATCCTACTGGAAGAAACTATAAGTTCTTTGGAATTGTTATATTATGTTATATTTGTGCTGCCTTACATATTATCCCCTACTGCTGGTCTAATGTTCTATTTTATGTGATTCTAAAATATTTTTTTCTGTCCAGTACTACTTTCGTTGCTCTGCTGCAGCCGTTAGGCGAGCACGCATGCGTACAAACCCTTGGCGTCTTTCACCAAGAGTATAGCGCCTCTCAAAGGCTTCACCCCAGCCTGAGACACCATTGCACCTATTTCAGGGTCGCTAAAGAGTCAGTAGTTTATTGTCCTTTTAACGTGACCGCGAGGACTTACTATTTCTTTCGCATCTTGATACAGCGCATTGACCTGCTCAATCGCTGAACCCCTAATTGTTAATGCTGTCTCTTCACCTAACAGTGTGAATTCATTTACTGGCGACTACAGACTTTTTCGCCTGTGTAGAGTCAGCGTGGGGGCAAGGGATTCCTACCCTAACATCACTTAATTGAGTCTCTTCACCTAATAGTGGGAATTCATTTACTGGGCATGCCAGATTTAATCGCCTGTGTAGAGTCAGCGTGGCGGCAAGGGATTCCTATCCCAACATCACTTAAGTGAGTTGAGCTCCTTAATTTCTCAGCCCCTACATATACGTGACCTCATTTTACTTATAGGTTGCTTCCCATAAAGGATTACCTACCAACTGGGGATGCCATTTTCCACTAACGGCATACACTTTGAGTAGCTCACCTCCATAAGGCACATTTCTCATGGACACTATACTCTAATGTTTATCCTGTAGCATGTGTTAATTCCTGTATTATGATATACCTCCTAATGCACAGTACTGTTAATTCTAAAGTACTTTTATTGTTTACTGTCTCCAATGTTTAATATTATTCACCTACTATTGCAGTGATACTATTGTTTTTAAATAAGGTTATTAACTGTTACTACATGTGTTTCCAACTTCTAAGCTCTATTCACTCACTATCTTTCTCCCTCATTATCTTTAACAGAGTGGTCTACTGTGTAACTTAAGCAAAGAATCCCTCCTGCCTACCACCATTCTGGGAATAGAAGAACCTCATACTTGAGCCCTAATATTGTATTTTCAAGTGGCAACGACTCACTTTGTGATTTTAAGTATGTTACAATTCCTTGCTTGACCAGTCTTACTATAGTTGTATATCTCGGGTTGAGCACCCCTCCTGCACTTCCAACAGCCTGCATATTCCCCCCTCCACAGTTTATTACCTCCACTTCACTTCTATCTTTACCTATCTTACCTACTAGTAGGTACCTTTCCTACATTATACTACTGACTTACCTGTTTGTCCTTCCCTTTCTCTGATTGTTTCCTGCTGATCTCCACTCTCCTGTGTCTTTCCTTCCAGTCCTTCATTTCCCTCCTTTAGCCTATCTATCCTTCCTACCGCCTATAGTGTTTACTCTACCTCCTCTAACTCTTACTATACCCTCTGTATTCCTTTGCGCTTCTTGGCTGTGTCCATCTCTGAACTCTCATTTCACTACCTCACACCACTTACTATCTTCTACTACACCTTTACTTCTACCTCCTTTCACCTTTCCTATCCCTATCGCTATTCTACTATCCTGTAATGAGACGCTCACTAGCTCGCAAACTCCTCCCCATGGCTTACTTTTAGGATCACTCCCTCTTCTCCCTACCACGTATCTACCTATTACCTTATAAATACAACCCCCTGCCCTTCGACGCCATCTTTCTTCCCCTGGTATTGTTTGCTGTTGGATGTCTGGAGATAGATGCTTATCCCGTGACAGTGAGTACATGAATGCATTTGTATCTTTAGCTACTTGCTGCATTTTGCGCCATTTTTCAGTTGTTGTTTACCTGGCAGTCTTGTCGACTATCTATACTGAAAGCTTTATGTATATGTTATATCTTTGAAAGCTTGTTTTATGTCTATCAATGCAACAGATGTTTTTGATTACTTTATGTAGGAGAGTGTGTATGTACTGGCTACCGCTAATGTTAGCTTTCACAGCTTTACCTTAAAGTATTTATGCTACTTGAATTTACCTAATACGGCATTTTATTAGTCTCGCTACTGCCTTTGAGAAATGACTAAAATATTTATTTTCCACTAAATCGCAAGTACACTAGTTCGCAATACTTCCATGGTTCCGTGAGCAGTTACTAAGGGGTTAGATTTACCAATTTAGACTAGCGTATTCACCTGACCTGTGGCGTACTTACTGCAATGCTTGTATTGTTGCATCCTTCTGGAAGAAACTATAAGTTCTTTGGAATTGTTATATTATGTTATATTTGTGCTGCCTTACATATTATCCCCTACTACTGGTCTAATGTTCTATTTTATGTGATTCTAAAATATTTTTTTCTGTCCAGTACTACTTTCGTTGCTCTGCTGCAGCCGTTAGGCGAGCACGTGGGCGTACAAACCCTTGGCGTCTTTCACCAAGAGTGTAGCGCCTCTCAAAGGCTTCACCCCAGCCTGAGACACCATTGCACCTATTTCAGGGTCGCTAAAGAGTCAGTAGTTTATTGTCCTTTAAACGTGACCGCGAGGACCTACTATTTCTTTCGCATCTTGATACAGCGCATTGACCTGCTCAATCGCTGAACCCCTAATTGTTAATGCTGTCTCTTCACCTAACAGTGTGAATTCATTTACTGGCGACTACAGACTTTTTCGCCTGTGTAGAGTCAGCGTGGGGGCAAGGGATTCCTACCCTAACATCACTTAATTGAGTCTCTTCACCTAATAGTGGGAATTCATTTACTGGGCACGCCAGATTTAATCGCCTGTGTAGAGTCAGCGTGGCAAGGGATTCCTATCCCAACATCACTTAAGTGAGTTGAGCTCCTTAATTTCTCAGCCCCTACATATACGTGACCTCATTTTACTTATAGGTTGCTTCCCATAAAGGATTACCTACCAACTGGGGATGCCATTTTCCACTAACGGCATACACTTTGAGTAGCTCACCTCCATAAGGCACATTTCTCATGGACACTATACTCTAATGTTTATCCTGTAGCATGTGTTAATTCCTGTATTATGATATACCTCCTAATGCACAGTACTGTTAATTCTAAAGTACTTTTATTGTTTACTGTCTCCAATGTTTAATATTTTTCACCTACTATTGCAGTGATACTATTGTTTTTAAATAAGGTTATTAACTGTTACTACATGTGTTTCCAACTTCTAAGCTCTATTCACTCACTATCTTTCTCCCTCATTATCTTTAACAGAGTGGTCTACTGTGTAACTTAAGCCAAGCAGTCCTCCTGCCTACCACCATTCTGGGAATAGAAGAACCTCATACTTGAGCCCTAATATTGTATTTTCAAGTGGCAACGACTCACTTTGTGATTTTAAGTATGTTACAATTCCTTGCTTGACCAGTCTTACTATAGTTGTATATCTCGGGTTGAGCACCCCTCCTGCACTTCCAACAGCCTGCATATTCCCCCCTCCACAGTTTATTACCTCCACTTCACTTCTATCTTTACCTATCTTACCTACTAGTAGGTACCTTTCCTACATTATACTACTGACTTACCTGTTTGTCCTTCCCTTTCTCTGATTGTTTCCTGCTGATCTCCACTCTCCTGTGTCTTTCCTTCCCGTCCTTCATTTCCCTCCTTTAGCCTATCTATCCTTCCTACCGCCTATAGTGTTTACTCTACCTCCTCTAACTCTTACTATACCCTCTGTATTCCTTTGCGCTTCTTGGCTGTGTCCATCTCTGAACTCTCATTTCACTACCTCACACCACTTACTATCTTCTACTATGCCTTTACTTCTACCTCCTTTCACCTTTCCTATCCCTATCGCTATTCTACTATCCTGTAATGAGACGCTCACTAGCTCGCAAACTCCTCCCCATGGCTTACTTTTAGGATCACTCCCTCTTCTCCCTACCACGTATCTACCTATTACCTTATAAATACAACCCCCTGCCCTTCGACGCCATCTTTCTTCCCCTGGTATTGTTTGCTGTTGGATGTCTGGAGATAGATGCTTATCCCGTGACAGTGAGTACATGAATGCATTTGTATCTTTAGCTACTTGCTGCATTTTGCGCCATTTTCAGTTGTTGTTTACCTGGCAGTCTTGTCGACTATCTATACTGAAAGCTTTATGTATATGTTATATCTTTGAAAGCTTGTTTTATGTCTATCAATGCAACAGATGTTTTGATTACTTTATGTAGGAGAGTGTGTATGTACTGGCTACCGCTAATGTTAGCTTTCACAGCTTTACCTTAAAGTATTTATGCTACTTGAATTTACCTAATACGGCATTTTATTAGTCTCGCTACTGCCTTTGAGAAATGACTAAAATATTTATTTTCCACTAAATCGCAAGTACACTAGTTCGCAATACTTCCATGGTTCCGTGAGCAGTTACTAAGGGGTTAGATTTACCAATTTAGACTAGCGTATTCACCTGACCTGTGGCTTACTGCAATGCTTGTATTGTTGCATCCTACTGGAAGAAACTATAAGTTCTTTGGAATTGTTATATTATGTTATATTTGTGCTGCCTTACATATTATCCCCTACTACTGGTCTAATGTTCTATTTTATGTGATTCTAAAATATTTTTTTCTGTCCAGTACTACTTTCGTTGCTCTGCTGCAGCCGTTAGGCGAGCACGTGGGCGTACAAACCCTTGGCGTCTTTCACCAAGAGTGTAGCGCCTCTCAAAGGCTTCACCCCAGCCTGAGACACCATTGCACCTATTTCAGGGTCGCTAAAGAGTCAGTAGTTTATTGTCCTTTTAACGTGACCGCGAGGACCTACTATTTCTTTCGCATCTTGATACAGCGCATTGACCTGCTCAATCGCTGAACCCCTAATTGTTAATGCTGTCTCTTCACCTAACAGTGTGAATTCATTTACTGGCGACTACAGACTTTTTTGCCTGTGTAGAGTCAGCGTGGGGGCAAGGGATTCCTACCCTAACATCACTTAATTGAGTCTCTTCACCTAATAGTGGGAATTCATTTACTGGGTACGCCAGATTTAATCGCCTGTGTAGAGTCAGCGTGGCGGCAAGGGATTCCTATCCCAACATCACTTAAGTGAGTTGAGCTCCTTAATTTCTCAGCCCCTACATATACGTGACCTCATTTTACTTATAGGTTGCTTCCCATAAAGGATTACCTACCAACTGGGGATGCCATTTTCCACTAACGGCATACACTTTGAGTAGCTCACCTCCATAAGGCACATTTCTCATGGACACTATACTCTAATGTTTATCCTGTAGCATGTGTTAATTCCTGTATTATGATATACCTCCTAATGCACAGTACTGTTAATTCTAAAGTACTTTTATTGTTTACTGTCTCCAATGTTTAATATTTTTCACCTACTATTGCAGTGATACTATTGTTTTTAAATAAGGTTATTAACTGTTACTACATGTGTTTCCAACTTCTAAGCTCTATTCACTCACTATCTTTCTCCCTCATTATCTTTAACAGAGTGGTCTACTGTGTAACTTAAGCAAAGCCTCCCTCCTGCCTACCACCATTCTGGGAATAGAAGAACCTCATACTTGAGCCCTAATATTGTATTTTCAAGTGGCAACGACTCACTTTGTGATTTTAAGTATGTTACAATTCCTTGCTTGACCAGTCTTACTATAGTTGTATATCTCAGGTTGAGCACCCCTCCTGCACTTCCAACAGCCTGCATATTCCCCCCTCCACAGTTTATTACCTCCACTTCACTTCTATCTTTACCTATCTTACCTACTAGTAGGTACCTTTCCTACATTATACTACTGACTTACCTGTTTGTCCTTCCCTTTCTCTGATTGTTTCCTGCTGATCTCCACTCTCCTGTGTCTTCCCGCTCCGTTCGCCCTCCGGGCTTACTCCGCTCCCCTCCCTGCCCCCAAATCCCACCCGCCCCTAGCACCTCTACATTTATTCCCACATAACCACACCCACAACATTCTGCAACCTATCAGAACATAGTTCCCTCCCCTCACACTCACACCCCCTCTAATTGTTAACTTCCCTATCTAACATTGTCAACTTGCATTCTTAACATGTACTCTACTCACCTTCCTCTACTACTTCTAACTCTTTTAACTTTTCTTTCTTCCACCTACCTTATAACCTGGTATGAACAACCATTAAATTCTAATATTGATATTCCACACAAGCACACACTAACTATCCCCCCATCTAAACTCACAACTCATCTTAGTCTAACATATTACAACACATATCTTGACTCAAAATATCATCGTCTCTCACATATCAAATACCTTATTCTTAGACACACAAAATACTTGCACCTCTTTAAGCCTTCACAACTAACTCACCTCATCCATTGCTTCCATTTACTTGATGGGGACATCCACCCCAACCCAGGCCCAAAAACCCCAACAACAGTCCCTAAAATTAAAACTACTCCTACACCAGATTCTAAACCTCCTAAATCTCTTGCAATAGCTCATCTTAACATCCGTAGCATTTGCAACAAACTTCCAGCTCTTCACGCCCTACTTAACGTCCAACAATTTGATATTCTCTGTCTTACCAAAACATGGCTCAAACCTTCAATAAAAGACAATGAAATTATCCCCCCTGGCTACAACATCCTTAGACAAGACCGTCTTAATAAAAAAGGTGGTGGTGTAGCCATTCTCTTCAAATCTGGACTGGATGTAAACAAATCAGCCCACACCCCTCCATATGACACTAACACTGAACTTATTATTTCTAAACTCTCCATTAACCCACAAAAAAACATTAATATTATCTGCACCTATCTTCCCCCTGGCAACAACCCCCCCATATTAGAAAACCTGCTTAACTGGTTTTCTACTAATCTTCCACAAGAAAATATACTGCTAGGAGACTTCAATATTGACTGGAATGCTTGTAACCTAACAAATCCATCCACCCTTATCAACCTGCATGAATTCCAACAAACCATTAACTCCACAACCAGAACAAACAAGAGCAATAACAAAGATTCCATACTTGACTGGATCCTGATAAACAGTCCCCATCAAAAGTATTCAACAGGTACCCTACCAGATGACCTAAGTGACCACTCTCTCACATACATCATAAGGCATAAAACTCACCTCAAATCACCACCCCTAATTCGCTTATCTCGTAGCAAAAAACACTTTGACCCTCAACTGTTTCAAAATGACCTTAGCCTGGTTAACTGGTCCTCTAAAAAATCTCCCAATTGACGATGCTGTTAACCACTATAATAAAACCTTTCTTACTATATTAGATGAACATGCTCCCATCCGTTCTATTCGCATGAAATATAATACTGCTCGTTGGCTTACAACCTATACAAAACAGCTCATCCTGAATAGGAATAAAGCCTGGTCTCAGTGGAGAACCTCCAAAGACCCCATTGATCACCTTAACTACAAACAAAAAAGAAACATGACAAAACTAGCTATCATAAAAGACAAAAAGAACTATTACACCCACCTACAGCAATCCTCCCACCAAAATCCCCACAAATTTTGGAGATCTATTAACACTCTTCTTTCCCCTGGAAAAACTGTAACTCCCAATCCTATTGGTTCCTGCCCTGACTCTCCCTTACAAACAGCTAATGCTTTTAATAACTTCTTTACATCTACTATACTTAACCTAGCCAACCAACAAACCCCCAACCTTTCTTTATTAGGTAGCCCAAACATCACCCCTCCACTTATGCAGCTAAACCCCATACCTACCTCCTATATTCTAAATTTACTTCTTAAGCTTAAAGCTTCCACCCCCTCAGCTGGCAATCTCCCAGCTGAATATCTCCAGCTAGGTGCCAAAGCAATTGCCTACCCAATCTCTATACTAATAAATAGAACCATAACGGAAAGTACCATACCTTCCCTCTGGAAAATCTCACACATCATCCCCCTCTTCAAAGGTGGCGATTCATTTGAATACTCTAACTACCGCCCTATAGCACTGCTATCTCCAATTGCAAAAATAATGGAGAAATGCATCCATAAACAGTTACTAAATCACCTCCTTTCTAACAATCTCCTAGCTAACTGTCAACACGGCTTTCGTCCTTACCATAGTACCACTACAGCCTTATTGTCATTTACTGACTCCATTAATAACAACCGTAATAACAATCTTCTATCGTCAGCATTCTTTGTAGACCTGTCTAAAGCCTTTGATATGGTGAATCACCAACTCCTTCTACATCGATTAAAATTGCTTTCTCTTGATAAACCTGCCCTTACTTGGTTCACTTCCTATCTTCAAAACAGGAGACAAGCTGTTCTATGGAACAACAATCTCTCTGAACTCCTCCCCACCACTTTAGGGGTCCCTCAAGGCTCCATCCTAGGTCCTCTTTTATTTTCAGTCTTTATCAATGATTTGCATCTTGCCACGCCCTTAACTACTTGCATTCAGTATGCTGACGACACCACCATCATTTGCTCTGCCACAAACCAAGCCGACCTTCATTACCTTACCCAAAAGACATTTACTACTATTGAACAATGGTTCTCTAATCACTGTCTTCTCTTAAACCCCAAGAAAACTAAACTTCTCCTTTTCTTACCTACACACCTGTCTCCCTCTATTAATCTCACAATTACATCTAACAATGGCACCCTTATATCACCTGACCAAACAACCAAACTATTGGGTGTTACCATTGACAACCTACTAAAATTTGATTTTCACATCAACTCCAGCATTAAAGCAACTAATAGAAAGCTAGGCTCACTCTATAGAATCAGATCTTTCCTAACCACGGAAGCTAGATCTACCATAGCAAGAACACATCTTATCTCCACCTTACTGTATGCTTCCCTATTTATACTAATCTATCTAAGCATAACATTAATAAGCTCACAACAACCTACAACAACATTGCTAGATTTGCCACTGCTTCTCCATATAAAACACATCACTGTCTGAACCTCTCCAACCTAGGATGGCTGGAATTACCCCACCTAATTCAGTACTATCAGCTTACAATTGCCCACAAAGCCCTTTACTACCCTGAAAACATACCCATGCTCTCCACCCTTATAAAACCATACAACAACTTAAAAGCCCTACGCTCTTCCAATAAAATTATGATTAAAACATCTCTATCAAAGAATACAGCAGGAGATTCTATTTTTCCAACTCTGTTGGTAAAATCTGGAACCAACTTCCTACAGACCTTACAGATCAGACTTCCACTACACAATTTAAGACCAAACTGAAACTCTTCCTTTCTAACCACTGGCTTTGCTCTTGCATCACTCCCAGTTAAACTACCTCCTATTTGACTTCCTATCCATCTCCCATATACATTACACTTACTCCCTTATCTAATTCTTCACTTAATTACTTTTTCCCCTTTTAACCCATTATAGGACTACCTTAAATAAATATCTGTTCTTCTCTTATTACACTCCTGACAACTGCTTTGGAAATTTAATTCTTCTCTCCCTTTCGCTCACATATCTGTACTTTAACCACTTCCTTGTCTCTCTATCCCCCTTTTTTTGCAAGTTCTTTCAATCTTTATTACTGTCTTTTACTTTGTTTTGTATTTCGACTTTTTTAACTTTAAACCAACATATATTTTGTATTTAAAGTTTTTTTATCATGTATGTAGATAGTGGAGCTTTTCTCCTCGGGCCTCCGCTGAAAATGGACTTGTATCCAGTTGGACTAGCCCGGTTAACAAATGTAAAATAAAAATAATAAATAAATAATCACCCTTGGCATCCACATCCCCCCCACCCCCAGTAAGGAAACCTCTGTAAAAAACTTCTCCAAGGCCGACTTCATGTTACTCAAGTTGGAAGTGACAAACTTCATGGCACCCATGCAGACGGGAACTGAAAGATTGACTGCTGAATCCTACCCTAAGGCATTGACGAGCACATCCAGCCATGCTTGAATCATGCCATCCAAAATAGAACCAAGACACTCTTCTCCAAAAAAAGGAAACCAATATGGTGGTCCCCTGCCATAAACAAACTTTACAACAAAAGGAAGAAACTGTTGCAGAAAAGAGGAAAATCCCAGGATGAAAAAAACTCCCCTAGCAGCCCGAGTAAGAAGCTGAGATCCCTCATAAAATCCGCCAAAGCTACTTACGAAAATAAAATTGCCAAAGATTCCAAAGACAGCCACAAGGTATTCTATAGCTATGTCAAGAATCTAAATGGCAAAACTCAGATCTGCTATGAGCTACAACAGAATGGCATTAAATATACGGATTCCAAGGATATTGTCAATATCCTGGCAGATCGACTCAGTGCCAACATCACTCCCCACCCCCTAAAAGGCTCATCTCAATACTAAAAGATTGCCAAATTCCGGTAATAATGGCCACATAGTTAAAAACTGCACTGTCCAAAGTTAAGACTGCAGCATCCATTGGGCCAGACAACATCCTGAGCTATGTACTACATGAACTACAAAATGAACTAGCACCTCACCTAAGTGCCATGTTTAATAATAGCCTCACCTCAGGCTTTATGCCCACTGAGTGGCACACAGCTACAGTTATTCCACTCCACAAGGGGGATCTACCTTGGATCATAGGAACTACCGCCCCATCTGTCTAATGAGCCTGATCTGCAAGGCCATGGAACGTATTATCATAGAACTTATAAACAAAGACATTGGCAACCTTCAAACACTGGACCCCACCGAGTTTGGGTTCGTGAAGGGCCGATCTTTTCTCCTGAACCTGACTAACTTCTTCAAATCAGTCTCCAGAGCTATGGACAAGGGTAAGCTAGTCCACACAGCCTATCTGGACCTCGCCAAGGCCTTCAACACCATCCCCCACTCTGGAATCATAGATAAACTTACTAAGCTGGGAATTAATCCCTATGTCTCTCTGTGGATTGCCAACTGGCTTACTGACAGAACCCTAAAAGTAGCCGACTCCAAAGCCAACTCCAGACAAGTGACAAGTGGAGTACCTCAGGGTTCAGTCCTGGGACCACTTTTGTTTGGCATCTACTTCTCTGAAGTACAGGCCAACACTAAGGGACTCTGGCTAACAAAATTTGCAGATGACCGCAACCTGGAAGCCATTATTGAATCCCTGAATTATTTGGATATTCTACAAAAGGGCCTTAAAGAAACAGATGCTTTGTGCCAGAGCCATGGGATCAAGCTCAATGCCAAGAAATGCATAGTTATCCCCTTTGGGAAAAAAACACATACCAGTGAATTACCACATAGGTGGCAGTACACTAAACAATGAAAGTGTGATAAGAGACTTAGGGACACAGATAGACAATGTCTCACATTCGATAACCACATCTCCACAACAGTCAGGAAATCCTTCTATGTGGCACACCTCATCACTAAGGGCTTTTCATCCAGAAAAAGGAGGTCATTGTCCACTGTACTCATCCCTCATTAGACCCATTATAGAATACAACACCCCATTTGGTATGCACCTCTCAAGACATCTGCAACAACTAGAAAGGCCACAGAAATACCTCACTAAAAGAATCACAGGCCTAAAGCAGATGCCCTATGCTGACCATCTAAAAAAAACTCCAGCTATACTCTGTCTTATATCGTTTACTCAGAGGTGGTCTCTGCTTAACATACAAGGCCATGTCAAACCCAGACCTGCTGGACATGGTACACTTAAAGAAATCCCAATCCCTCAGAGCCACATGCTCCAAGGATCTAAACCTTGTCATTACAATAAACAAAACATGCTGGAGGGATAGGTTCCTGACCCAGAGACTACTCAGACTCTGGAATAGACTGCCCATACCTGTCAAGCAGAGCACCTCTTTGGCTCTCTTCAAAAGGAACCTTGACAATTGGATGGGAGATAAGAAATTCACCCCAGGGATCACATCAGTTTCCCTGCTAGAAAGGGCTCCAGGGAAGTAAATACTGTAGGAAGAAACAGCTAAGGAATTGTTATGGCTAGGCTTGTATAGGCCCTAGGGCCAACTGCCTAGTACCAACCTATGAAACTATGAACCTATATCCACAAAATTAACAGCATCAGAACTACTGATCCAAGGATTTAAACTTTGCTTGCAATTTAAATAGGACATTTTGAAGGGACAGGTATCTCAGAGAATTTCTTTTCTATGGAATAGGTTTCCAATCCAAGTGAAGCAGACCCCTTCCCTAACCTTACTCAAGCCTAACCTGGAAGAGTGGATGGGAAATGGGAAATTCACCCCTGGTATGGGACCTATGTCTCTGACAGGTAGAGGCAGAAGTTAAATCATGCCTTAACTAATATACGCCCCTTAAAACAACTTCTATGGAGAAATAGGCTGTGGGATACATAGGCTTATAATGACCATGGTGGATGTTAGCCTAGTATATACCTATGATCTTACAAACTCTACACACACACACACACACACACACACACACACACACACACACACACACACACACACACACACACACACACACACACACACACACACACACACACACACACACACACACACACACACACATATGCATATCTGTATATATATATATATATATATATATATATATATATATAGAGAGAGAGAGAGAGAGAGAGATTTATATATATATATATATATATATATATATATAGAAAGAGAGAGAGAGAGAGAGAGATGTGTATGTACTATAAAATATCTTGTACCGTAGGTTAAAGGGATGAATATCATGGTGAATGGCAAGGGAATACAATGCCAGATATCAGATACTGTAATGATACCCCAGTAGTTCTGTGATGAGTGAAAAGTCAGGATTCATCTAATGAGTTGCTTCTCTGTAGAGTATTAGAGGACAATAATTTCCACAAGAATGATCTCATCTCATCAATGATAGAGGAAATGAGAACAATTACAAGGGTTCTGTATGCATCTCAAAAGGTAATTTTCAGGTCAGTACGGGTAATACTACATACAGTGATATGGTAAATAAAATAAACAGGGAGAGACAATGACCAAAATTCACAAACCAGTAGAGCAATACATAATGCAAAACTGCACTATGAGCAGCAACATGCAAGTTGAAGTCAATTTAGTGACATTGTCAGAGCAGTCACGTAAGGCCTTGAATTACCATGGCCAGCATGGTGTGTAAATAATAGTATAATGAGATGGAAGTAAGCAATGTTATGATATTGAGAATGTTGGCAAATGCAAATAAGAATAAATATCATATTGGAGTGACTTGCAGAAAAACTGTACGATGATCCACAAGTGCCAGTGTAGCTATATACCATAAAATCCTTGTGAACAGAGACAGAGACTATGAAAAAACATTATACGCAACAGCAAGATTATTAGAAGTGTGCATGTCAGAGGTTGTTCTCTCAACCAGTAGCCACAAAGCTGCACATCATATCCCTACATGTCACAGAAGGATCCAGATATGGCTAACATCCTCCCCTTCCACACCATGGAAATAGTGGACAACCACTGTGTGGACAGAAGCATCATACAGAAGCTGGTACACATGTGACACCTTCACATACACACTCTTGGGATGTGTGGACAAGCTATTTCTGTGGGCAATGTATGTGCAACATTGACAATCCTTGCCACTAGACCTTCTAGTCAGCAGTACTAGAGCTAATGGGTTTACCCCATGCAGCTGTCTCACAGATACCACACAACTCCATACTATAACAAGTAAAATAAAATATGTGGTGTCCACATACTATAGAGGAAGAAACAACACCATGTTGATATTCTGAGACATAGTATATTTTCCTGAGGTATATGATGCCATCGCCTGTACCCACATTGCCATCAAGACTCTACCAGGGACACAGAGGCAATGGTATATACTCTGTAAGGGATTCTACTCCTTCACCTTCTCACTGGTATTCAATACACAAGGTATAATATATAATGAGTTAGTACACCACCCAGGTAGTACCCATTATTCCCACATCTAGTACACACATGCAATTCATACCAGAAACTATTGACACGTTACTCACATCAGGGTCATTTTATTGGCAATGACAATCACAAACTTGTAACCTTCGCTTTCAAAATCCCCAAACTGTCAGATGCAAATATCACAATATTCAAGGCTTCAAACATAGTAACCTTCTAGAATTCTACAATGAAGTTTCAAAATTTAAGTATATCTGTTTTACTCAGGTTGTTGATACAGCAAGCAGTTGCGCAAACCAATTTGCTGCTCACATATATACATCTAGTAACTTGTCAGTTCTTATCAGTTCTAAACAAAATAGGAAAATCAAAAATAAACTAGCCTGGTGGTCCACATGCATAAGAAATACAAAATAGGCAGCAAAAAAAAAAATCCCCAAATTAAGATTAACATTAAGAAGTTATTGAAAGAACTGAAAAACACCATCAGGAAAGCAAAGGCATCCCATGAATTCGGATTAGCATTGAAAGCTAAAGACAGCTATACATCCTTCTTTACTTGTATCAGGAAACTAAGAAATAGCATGCAGCATTTCTCAGAATTTATTCAAAGAACTCTGCTGCAGTGGATATTACTAACATGCTATCAAACAGTTTCATTGCAAATTTTACCCCTGAGAAAAGTACTCAAAGTCTATACATTCCAGAGAAGCTCAATTCCCACACTATAACTTAAGTCCACTTGCTAAAGGTACTTTCCAAAACCAAAAATACATCATTCATGGGACTTAATAATGTACAGTACTACCTGGTGAACAGTACAAAACATGTACTAGTGGACCCACTGTTACAGCTGTTAAACCTGAGCTTAGCCATTGGTTTTGTCCTGTGGTATGGCACACAGCTGTTATGATATCTCTTTACAGGAGTGGCCCTACCCCAGAGCCTGCAAATTCCAGATACATTAGCCAGACAGGTCTCATCTTGCAAGGCCATGGAACATGTCATAACTGACCTAATTAATTATGATATCAAAAGTACTGTAAGACTTGACTCCAACAATTTGGCAGTTATAATGAATTTATACATCCCAGAACAACTAAAAATATATATTTTTGAATGCTTTGTAACCTGTGATATTATTAATTTTGTCTGTTTGGCAACATGTACCAAATGCTTGAGTTTTTATGTATTATCTAGAAAGTTTAAAGAATGACTTATTTAACATTGCTCTGAAATAAGATGAAATGCCGTGTCTAATGCTATAGCCAAACATATTATGGAAAATGGTCCTGAACACCCCATTATGTTTAGAGTAATAGATGCGTTATGTAAAAGCTCTGGATGTGATGACCTTAATAATAAGTTTGACATAAATGAATATAAATGGATCACTAGGCTGCAGGCTGACTATAGAACTGGGATCAGTGCTGCTGTCAGTATAAAACCAGTGCTTACATTTAAACAGTTGTGTTTAAAATTAGATTGATTTTTTAAAATACTTTTAAATTATTTATACATAGGTTTTAGATTATTTTTCTTTTAAATAATGAACTGCTTAATTAAGTCTGTGCTACTATAGGATGGGCTTTGTCTTGTGACTTATTTGAATGTACTATTTAATGATCCGTTTGTTTTATTCTAGATTGTATCTACACAGAGGAAGGAATTTATCTGAAAGCTTTTTATATCAAAGGTTTCTACAGTGCTTACAGAGTCCACTATTTTGTTTGCTGTGTAGGATTCCCAGTTTATGGAGGGGTAATTAAACTATTCTATGAGTAGAGTGTTAGGTTGGGTGGTACATATCAACAGTAGATCCAAGTATGCATTCTGAGCCTCTGGGACATGAAGAGTGTTTTATAGCTGGCTAGGATATGGTATGGGAGTTTGTCTATGATGATCTGCATGTGGAGGAACTGCAGCATGTCATCCTGCTTGATGAGCGTAGGAGGTGTGCTTGTTATTGATGTACCTTTAGCCCTTGTCTGTGCAGCTACTAGTCTAAAAGTATGGAAGGCTCTGTTGGGGTATTCTCTGCCATGTTAAACCATGTCTCAGTAACTACACAGATCTCTGTATTCTCAAGTGTAAGGAGGGCTCAGAGGAAGGGCAGTTTTTTATTTATTCTCCTGCCATTGAGTAGTAATACCTTATGGTTCAGTTCAGTTGATTTTGCTATGTTAGTAGGTTTATCAGTTTGGAATTGCCTAAACAAGGCCTTATGGAGTAGATAAAGTTTTAGTCAGTATTCAAGAGGCTAGAGGAAAGGTTCAGACCATCCTTGGCAAAACAACATTGTCTGTTAGCCATGTCCTCCCCAATGCCAAATGTTGGATCCCTTTAGAATGATACTAGAAAGCCAGTTGTCGAAATCAATCACTTTTGCTCATATTGTGGCATTATCCTCTGTCACTGTAATACACTGCTCAATTCTAGTCTTATACCAGTCTGAGACAAACAACCCTTGGGCCATGGCTAATGACACTCATATAAAGCCCACAGAACATGGGAGAGAATGCATGCAGCTCTGTTTTGTTGCAGGTGCTAACCATCACTATGTGTATGTACAAAGGTATTAAGGTCCACTTCTGCTACTTAGACACCTTCTGTAGTGAGTTGCAGTACATTTCAGAAAGCTGCAGCAAGGTATCTGCTACGTGTACAATGCTATACAATGTGTTCTATGCTCACAGTGACAGCAGGGTATTGCCATCAAAGGAGAGAATTTCCTGGAACTAGCAAAGGAGAGAGATTAGATGACAAATTCTTGGAGATCCAGCTGCAGGAGATGGCTATATGAAGTAGAGGTGGGCACTGTATGCTGCAGCAGTGGCTAGGAGTCAATGTCAGTTTCACAACTATGGGCCAGATTAGAAACAAAGAGTGAAAATGATACATGCAATACAACAACCAAGCTAAGTTATAGTGCGTTGCCTAGTCACATTGCACATCAGACATAAGCTACCTGGTCAAAGGCCACTAATGACAGGGCATAAATGTCATCATATACACAAGGGAGGAGGACCACAATGGCAGAGTTTGGCAACTAGCACTACCGGGGACCATAATGTGGGTGTGCTTGTGTGTCATAGCCTGGTTAGTGGATGAGTTTGGAAGACTGCACATGGCGGTGGAGGGTGGGGATATTGATGTCTCCAGAGTAGGTTATTTCTGCTGGGGTGGGTAGAGCCTGGTCAGAGTGTATGTGGTTTGTTATAACCCACACAGATTTTTATGTGTGACTGTTCATGTATGCCCTTAGTAGATATGTGTCAACCATGCATGTTCTCAACAATGTGTGTGTTCCCTCTAAGGAATGCTACCGGCATGATCCATGGCTAGCATACAGGATGGTGTGCCTTTTGGGTGGAAGTGGAGGGCTGTGCTAGAAAGATATCCAACACATACACCCCATATCAATATGCCTCCATGGTGGCTCACAGCACCCTCAACAATGATAGTAAACATGAAGTATATAGCACTTCAGGAACTAGACCAAGCAGATACTGTATCATGGTCAAATGCCACACAAATGGCAGAAGATGGATTGCTATGTGAAGCAGCAGACAGACCCATAAAAGATATATTATTCCCCCAGCACCTTTCAAAAATGTAGCCTTAATAGGTGAAGCCCTCTCTAATGTAATATCATGGGCAATACACTACACAAATCAGCCATGAAGTGACCATGGTGATATTTGTTTGTGCTTGTATAATAGCTGTGATATAATAGCTGTGAAGTTCCAATGTGTAATGGCCATCGAGACACTCAGCTTGGTTATGGAGCAGGAACCAAGTCACTGCTAACCATGACATGATTCCCCTTATAGCTGTCCCTAGCATTCACTGTTGCCTGGGAGGTAATAAAAAGGATGACCCCGTGCCACTGCATAAAACAGTTCTTATCCTACAATTATCACCTGGGACAGAGGGGTGGCTTACATGGGCAAAGGAGCTCTATTAGTTAAAGGGAAGGGTGATATGACCAACACAGTACCCAGGTCTGCAGTGGTACTGAATTCACAGTCTGTGCCTCCCTTTTGGCTGCCATCATCATCAAGATCAGATGCTTCCCTAACATCTCACATGCTGACACTCATGATAGAGGACCCATATATAGAATCACCTGTGAAAGCAGAAACACCCAGATATATTAGTGCTGCTTAATGGTTACCCTAGGCTCAGGTGTGCAACAGATCTAAACAGTATGGTATGCAAAGAATATCGGCCTATTTACTTAGTGCAGAATCCCATTACAGTTGAAGCCCTGCTATACTGGTAGGGATGATATGACCATATTCACTATATGACTAGTTCTGAATTTGGCATGTTGCAGTACATGACATGTATGTATGAGCATTCCCACATGGGGTATCACCCACAGACACCCATGATAATGATTGAAGTGTTTCTTAAATATTCAGTTCACCACTGGTTATGAGAGTGGGGTCAATAACCACAGACAGAAATGTCATGAACTCCTCCATTTCTTAGACTGATGTCTGCGTAGGCATACCCCAAACCCTGACCATCCTCTCCAGTGGGAGGTTGGTTGCTATGATGCAGACATAGTGGGTCAGTTCAGTAACCCTGTTGTGCATTAATACTGACTTATTATGACTACTGACAGCATTTTAATCCACAACAATGCAGTCATACATAGTTGTAGATGTTCTGATCCATCATGTCAGTTAGGAAGATATACTGGCCATGTTTATAGGCAGCCTGCAATAGGACATCAGTCTGCCCCTTGGAGAACTTCTCCATTATTTTATACTCTTCTGGAGCCACTTTGGTCTGTAAAAGTTGACATATACATATATGTAAGCAACTGGCCACTGATTTCTGCTGCATTCACAATACAGGCCCTGAACCTACAGTCCACAGTGAGCACACGCTGTGTCACACCTGATCTTCCAAGAGCCACATGCTAGATCAACAGGTTGCTGTAGTCTGGCAATCATTTTTAGCAGGTCACAAGTGTGTCTCTTCCACACAGAGCTATCCAGTATGTTACTGTTTGTGCTGTGACAGTATGTGAAGATGAGTGGATGCGGTCCATATAGCATGTCCCCACACCATTCCACATCTAGCCTCCACTTCACTTGTGGATAACTAGAGCTTTCTGCACCTTTACTATGTCTGTCAACCATGGTGGAGGTCTGCAGCATGGGTTACATATGTACCTGTCTACCATATGCCTCTACAAGAAAAAAATATATCAGACAAATAACCATGTACAGAAATTCTTGCACTCTGGCCTTTGTAGGTGTTCAGCCCAATAGAAGAGTGAGACCCACTGTAAGTCAATCCTGAGTATGTTACATGTAACTTATATAGGGGTCCCTAGGTAATGTGATACACAATAATGTGAATAAGACAAATCCACCCAGCCTGCCACAGAATGGTTCATGTGCGGTATTCCATAATCCCTATACTTGCTTCATAGAACAGAAAGCTGGATTTAAGAAGACAGCTCCTTCTTGCATATGGTATGTGCCCCCTGCCTCCTTCAGAGATGCTTCAAGCTGTCATCAATAAAGCACTGTGAAAAAGGAATGCACAGCTACATAGCATGCTCTCATGTGATGCTCCACTCCACATCTGCAGTCAGATGTTGCCCAAGTTCACTAAAATAAGTACAACAGAAGAACAGTAATAATGCTACCCTCATAGTCTCTCCACACATCACTGTCCACTAAACAATATGGCAACTGCAGGTAAGTGCAACTGCTAGAAATGTGATTTGCGAAGTCCCCAATTCCATGTTTTTCTCAGCAGTGAATTTCCATAGTTTGATGAGCAATTCAGTGGGACACAGCTGCATTTATCACACAATTTCAGGCTTATAGATCATCAGTTATGCAAATGAGCCAAACAAAAGTTAATGTTTATGAATTGCACAACTTATGCAGTACATACCAGATCAAAACTGAGCAATGAGGCTCTTACCTGACCATACACAATCATGAAATACTGCAAAAAGCATTGTGTCTGCTTTGTGGGAGTCACTGACCCCTTATGGAATGCAGGTTGTATTATGGGCCATAGAGGCACTACAGAGTCATCATGCTCTGAGTCATGGCTTACATGAGATGTACACAATCAGTCCTTTATTTCATTACCACCTCAAATACTACATTGGCAAATTATTCTCAGATCTCACAAGAATGAGTTCTCAAGGTGTTATCTAATGCCAGTAACATACATACCAGGCTGCCTACTGCTCAACCTGAAGCATGACTTGTCTGATCCCTACAGGAGCTATCCAATATTAGCCTCAAAACAGGCTTCATATCAGATGAATGCAGGACAGCAACAGTTATTCCTTTATGCAGAGATAGGGATTCAACAGAACAGTGTAACTATAGACCCATAAGCCTGGCCATACTCATCTGTAAAGCTATGGAAATGATCATTATGGAATTAGTAAATAAGCATATTGGTAAAATACAGAATTTCAAACCAACCTAGTTTGGATTTGTCAAGAGCAGGTCCCGCCTAGTTAACCTGGTAGACTTCTTTGAAAATGTTACTGAAACAATGGATGAGGGCAAAGTAGTGCATGTTGTATGGCTAGACCTCACAAAGGTGTTAAGACCATACCACATGCAGGTATCATAGCTAAAAATCATCCATCTAAATGACAATCCCTGTGTGACTTGTTGGATAGCAAATAGAGCCAAAGAAGTTAGGGAGGATGGCTGCACCTCCTCCAAAGAACTATCACCAGCTTGACACCACAGAGTTTAGTTCTTAGGCCAATCTTCTTTGGTATTTACTTCTCAGAGGATAAACCTAATGCTAAGTCTTTATGGCTGACTAACTTGACAGATGACTGCAATCTTGATGGCATCATAAACTCCCCAGAGGACACCAAGATTCTCCAAGAGGGCCTGTCCTGATCTGATCAAATAGCTGGTGTCAAAACCATGGACTAAAACTAAATGCCACAATGTGTATAATTATATATTTTGGTAAGCACGGATGTCCTTGTAACTTTCACACTGACAACACACCCCTGAAAACTGATTGCATAGCTAGAGATCTGGGAACCTATATTGACAATGAACTGTACTTTCATCACCATATATCCACTGTTATAAGGAAGACCTTTTTCATCGTTACACCTTATATCTAAATTTATTGCATGCACATCTGGAGATGTAATCTTCCACTGTACTCTGCGCTCCTTATGATGATCACTGAGTCAATTGCCCCTTTCACAATCAATGATTCAAATCATAGAAGGTATGCAGCCAATCTCAAAGCCTTATCTCTCTTCTCTTTATAATACAGGTCTACAGAAAGGTGACTTCTGTCCCATGTATACACTTTCAGCAGATCCTATTCTATCAGAACTATTACACATTCACAAGTCCAAAGGTATCATAAACACCCACTCAATGGATCTCAGTCTCATTTGTAAAATAAATAGAATATGTTACACAGGTAGCTTTGCATCACTGAGAATACCACTTCTATGGAAATATCTCCAACTCCACATAAAGCAAAGTACTTCTCTTATTCTAGTCAAACTCAATTTAGACAAATCAATGGTTACCATAAATTGACTCCAGGTTTAGCACAGAAAATGGAATATTCTGAGAAATGGCATCTCAGACTTAGCATATGTATGTACATTCTTTCAAGTATTCAGTCTCCATATTTCAGGACTCATTCTAGTGGATCCCGACATTTCAAATGGTTACCACTATACCTGTAGCTGTGATGCGGCAGGAGTCATCTCACTGTCAACCTGCCCTGTAATCCTTTGCTGGGTTTGCATGTGCCTCATGTCCTATCTCACTAAAGAGTGACATTGGTCATCAAGTGGGAGTTGACCTGGGGGATTCAGTAATAGCCCCCATGGTCTGCCACTAGCAGAAATGAAGTCTCTCCATCTGGGGATGCTGCCTCTAGGTCACTGAATGCAACCAGGTAGGAAATGGACAATGTGATGGTGCCACTGATGGGCTGGCAGATGACACTTGTACTGGCCACTTGGAGCATGTCCGTGTGTGACTGGAAGAGTTTCACTACTACCTGGTCCTGCTCATTAGGCCACCAGTATCTGGGTACAAGAGGGATTTATTTATTTAATTTATTCATTACATATGATAACTGGGTTGGTGGAATGGTCCTCAGACCTTTTCCAGTCATGACTCATGTTCATGCGGCAACAATTATACTAAAAGTGCAAAACAGAACAGTGGGTCAAATAGCAAGATATTCAAAAACTTCTAAGACAATAAACCAATGTCAATTAAAATAAAATAAATTGACCCCTGGTTTAGCACTGCTGTCTCCTATGAATAGGGTAAACATGAAAATGCCCCAACTTACCCTTGTTCAGCCCATCTCTGAGTTATTTGTATGCAAAACATAAGGGCTAAAAACTACCATGGGGAGGTAAAGTGAGGCTCCTTAAGATCCTCACAGATCAATTGCCTACCAGGTACCTAAAAACCTGTTCATTTGTGCATTACTATATGGCGCCATCATGCAGTGTCACACTACCCTGTTGCCAGTCGATGTGCATCACATGATGCCTGCAATGTGCATGGATGCAAACGTTCTACATGTTTACTCAGATTGTGACCTATGAAATGGCCATGGCCTCAGGGGTGTTGATTGGGCTTTCTTTCTTCTATGCACAGTCACAACCACGGACACTTGCTGGGTACCTCTTTTGAGGGTCAGCAGTAAAAAGGTGGATACCTGGCACTGCCTTGCCAGGTTGATGAGTGATACAATGGACATCACCCACACTGGTGAGCAATTCAGGCATCCCTGCAGAGACCTGAGGAGATGCCACATTGTTCTTACTTGTCAACAGGGAGAGAATTTAAAGGAAAGTGTTCCAGATCTCATGCCAGATGCCAAAGATGTTCAGCCAAATGCATGACATTTGATTAATAAACAGTATCCTTTTCTGTTATGTTGTTCAGCTTCTGAAGAGATTAAGGACAACAATACTTTGAGGGCATACGGAAAGATTTTCTAGATGAAGGAACACACACACACACACACACACACACACACACACTCACATATATATATATATATATATATATATATATATATATATATATATATATATATATATATATATATATATGATGAAAGGTATATAGATTTATATATAGATATATTACAGTTGCATATATTATTGATACCTGTAGAACTATGTATTGTTACAATATTGCAAGTAGTGGTAACTCCTCCTACAAGTATTACATGTCTCCTGACACACATGCATGGTACAGTCCAGCTGTTGTGGTCCCTCCCACTCACCTTCCTTATGTGCAATGACATCTTTGTCAGGGTAATGATTACTTGCCTGCCTCTGGTTGTTCTTTCAGTATTCCTTCTTTAATACTCTACGTCACACACATGGGCTTGCCCCCCCTCCCCATTGCCATGTCCCTTATCATAGCCCTGCCATCCAAACAGGGAGTACTACTCAGCCTGCATGGCATAATCTACAGTCTATCCGTTCTCTGCTCCTTATGAATGCCAGTTTTACCTAGCATAGCCTGGGTATGCAGAATAGATGTGAACTATGTAATTTATTGGTGGTTAGTATATGTCATACCATGTGACTGCAAATCATAGTATGTGGCCCCACGTTAGGCCACTATTTTAGCATCTGTGTTTGTTATATCCCACTGACCTGAGCTACATGTTGTCCTGCAGGCCTCTGTATGGTAGGCCATGTCTGATGCCTCTTTTCATGTTCCTTGGCCACACTGACCACACAACAGTGCAGTGGAGGTGTCTCAGTCCACCTTCAGTGGCCCATGCTGTCACTCATTGTACCACATACAGTATTATCCTCACATACAAACAGAAGGATGATTGCTTAGACCATGCCATCCTATGCCGTCTAGCATAACAGTATCCCTTTTAATGGCAAATGTTTTGTCTACATTTTAGTGCTCAATGCAATTTTATGTATAACAGGGTTGCACAATATTACTAATGTAATATTATTTTTTTTCCTCAGGTGTGACTGTCTCTCTTTTACACTGCCTTCTTCTACATTTATTTAATGCCTTTGTTTTGTTTCTCTCCATTTATGTCACTATTTTATGCAGTACTTGCCACAATGGCTCCCTATTGAAATGTTGGCACTCGAAACGCTAAGTGTCGACAAGCTGAAAAAAAAAAGATAGAAAACCTGGAAAAGAGTGAATCTCGAAATCTCTCTTCTCCTTAAAACTTTTATTTGAAGAGAGGGCAAGTCACCTGCACACCCCAATATAGGGACCAAGCCCACTACACACCCCAATCTTATATATACCACCTCCAAGATCATCGTACCTCAGAGAAAATGGAATATTCTGAGAAATGGCATCTCAGACTTAGCATATGTATGTCCATTCTTTCAAGCATTCAGTCTCCATATTTCAGGACTCATTCTAGTGGATGGAAGTGGAGAACGTGATGGTGCCATTGATGGGCTGGCAGCTGACACTTGTATTGGCCACTTGGAGCATGTCCTTGTGTGATTAGAAGAGTTTCACGACTACCTGGTCCTGCTCATTAGGCCACCAGTATCTGGGTCCAAGAGGGATTTATTTATTTAATTTATTCATTACATTTGATAACTGGGTAGGCGGAATGGTCCTCAGACCTTTTCCAGTCATGACTCATGTTCATGCGGCAACAATTATACTAAAAGTACAAAACAGAACAGTGGGTCAAATAGCAAGATATTCAAAAACTTCTAAGACAATAAACCAATGTCAATTAAAATAAGTTGCAAACCTATACCAATTAAAACAAGTTACAAAACATGGCTGGATGGTGCAATGGTGCAGTGGTAGTGTTATCACCTCACAACAAGAAGTTTTCCAGTTAAATTCTCAGCAGAGTTGCCTTCTTTGTGGTTTCTGCATGCCCTCCCTGCATTTGTGTGGGTTACTCTATTTTCCTCCCACATTACAAAGAAATGCATCTTGAGTGACCTCTTATAGCAAGAAATCTGGACAAAGCCATAAATAATGGGGGGACAAAGGCCTAAAAACAAGGACAGTTTTTAAATATTTCTCTTACAAACATAGAAAGTTTATAGAATAACAAGTTTTGCATTAGCATGAATTTCCTGAAGGGTATAAAGTCTGAAACTCAGTTATCTGTCAATATTTCCTGACTTTAATGCTCAATGATTTGCCAAAGATTGGCCAGAAAAACTAAATTTTATGAGGAATGGACTGAAAATATGAGGCAAAAATCTGGACATTCTGTGAAAATTTGTACAGTTGAGAAGTATGAGTCTTTCTGCCTGGGTCTCTACTGAAAACTGGCATTGTTCCAATTCGGACTTTCCCGGTAAACAGATGTTAAATAAAATGTGCAAATAATGTTGATATTCAAATTCTCAAAATGCGGTATACAAGATGACAACTGCAGCACAGAGTATTCAGAGTGTGAAACCCTTCTGGGCATGACAATTACAGTATGTACATGTAGGTAACCTATTTTGCAGTAGAGTAACAAGCATGGGGTGAAAGAAGTAGTTGCCCTGGATGTGAAATATTAGTGGGAACAACAAAGATGTGCAACTTCTGCATTTTCTTTTAGTACCAGCGTTTCTGAATACCGATACTCAAAAGTACTTTAGCAGTTTGTGTGCCTTAAGCTAAAAAAGAGGGTTTTTTTTTGTACATTGAATCTAAGGGGGTGTGTACCTGGCTGTAGAAAGCCAAAGGTTTTTTTTTCTCGATCTTGCAGAGGGGGCATGGATCTGGCCAGGTCTATGACAACAGATCGAATACACTATATATCGAACAACCAGAAAATCAAAAACACAGGTAATAGAAATCTGTTTTGTGGGGGGCTGTGTCCCCCACACTCCCCGCTAAATAAATAAATATATATATATATATATATATATATATATATATATATATATATATACTAACAACGATTTCGCACTACAGTGAAAGGGCAAATTTCCCGACTTTCACTGTACCGTGATCTCATAAAACGAGTTTCTATTACCTGCATTTTTGGTTTTCCAGCTGTTCGATATTTAGTATATTCGATCCGTTGTCATAGACCCATCTGGCCATAGTGTAGGAAGCTGATTGGTAATTTTTGGGGGGAGCTCTTCATTTGTACAGCAGAGGGGAGGTGCTGGATCATAGAGACAGGCACTAGACGAGCAAACTATGGCTCTGCTGTTTTGCATCAGATAATACTATATGAAGGGAAAATGGTAACATTGTCATTTGCACATTATACTATGATGTGAACAGAGATTTGAGAAGGACTTTATTTACTGTGATAGCTGCTACCTCTCACCTTAGTTTTTTACCTGCTTGCTGTACTATATGCTTAGACTGCTCCATTTCTTTCAGTATATTTTTAAAACTATTTAGTGTGCCTTCTTGTATGATTTCAGATATTAGATGATTCCATTCTGCTGGAGTCAATTTAGAGAAGACTATTTCACCAGTAGTGATTTTGAATCTGTGTCTAACTTGGGATATGGTGTTATTGGCATCCTCACTTAGAGAGATCTTTGTTGACTGCTTTGTAGTTTAGACCTTATTGGTGGGCAGTATCCTTGACTGCGAATTTTGAAAATTAGGCAGGAAAAAAGAGAGGTTGCCCTTTCACTAACTGGTAACCATTTACAATGTTCCAGCAGGTAGCATTGTTGGGGACTTTAGTCACCATAGACAACAAATCTGCATACTTTGTGTATTGCTCTTTGTAGATTTCTGTATTTGAACTAGAGTGGAATGCTATGAACGGTAGTCTATATCCCATTTTGAGTATTAGTACATTTTTAGAATAGGCTATGCAGGCTGTTGGGTTAGCAGACTGGAGTTTGAGCTGGGCAAGGGTTTTGCAATGGTGTTGTCAATGTGTTTTTTGAAGGAATGTGAGGTGAAAGTTCTAAATACTTTTGTTCCAGGACTAGTGGGCAAAGTTACCATTTTGGTAAGCTTTTTTGCTATTCCATAGACCATAGTGCTAGATTTTAGGGCATTGATAAGTAGCCAGTTTTCTTGTGTCTAAGTTCATCATTTTGTGAATGTGGTTTGAAGTTTGTGATTGTGGATGTGTTGGTTATAATTGGATTCCAAGGGGAAGATGCCATCATGATAAGGATAAGATGTTTGAGGTCAGTGTTGATAGCATTAGTAATGAGGGAGACTAGTATTGAGATAAGAACTAAGAGGTGATTTCTTCTGACTGGCACCAGGCAGCACAAATGTCAGCTCTCTTCCCAGCCAATCCTTCATCATGATGTTCTCCTTTCTTGTTTTTCATTTCCTTCGTCTGCTCATAGTCCAACCTTCCCTATTACCAAGTTCCCTGTTGCTCTCTGTCTGTATCTCACTTTTGTGTCCCCTTTTTTGTGCCAATACTTCTGTTGTTCTTTGCACCTTCTTCTTCTTTTCTTTGTTCCCATTAGGGGTTGCCACAGTGGATCATCTGTTTCCATTTCTTCCTGTCCTCTGCATCTTGTTCTGTCACACCTACCATCTACATGTCCTTTCTCACCACATCCATAAACCATATGTTAGGCCTTCCTCTTTTCCTCTTACCCAGCAGCTCCATCCTTAGCATCCTTTAACCAATATACCCAGCATCCCTCCTCAGCACATGTCCAAACCAACAAAATCTTGTCTCTCTGGCTTGGTCTCCATAGTGCCCAACCTGAGCTGAAACTCTAATATTCTAATTCCTTATCCTGTCCATCCTTGTCACACCCAATACAAATCTTAACATCTTTAACTCTGCCACATCCAGCTCTGACTCCTGCCTTTTTGTCAATGTCACCGTCTTCAACCCATATAACATAGTTGGTCTCACTACCCTCTTGAAGACCTTCCCTTTCACTCTTGCTGGTACCCATCTGACAGGAATCACTCCTGATACTCTTCTCCACCCACTCCACCCTGCCTTTAATCTCTTCTTCACTTCTCTTCCACATTACTCTGAACTGTTAATCTCAGGTATTTAAACTTATCCTCCTTCACCAACTCTACTCCCTGAATCCTCGGGCACTATATTACATTATCGAATACTCATGTATTCGAAAACGTAATAGTCGACCCCTAAATGTCAAAACTGTCAAACGTCGAACAGCTACAAAAAATACAAACACCCACCCAAGCAAACCATTTAAAATGCTGTAAGTAGGCAAGCCCCCCTGCACCCCCGTCATGAGGAGCTGCACCCCCCCACACCCCCCTACTTAAATATATCAACTCCAAGATTGCCATACAGTGCAGGCAATGGAAAACTTCCATTTCCGCACTGTATGGAGATCTCCGTTGAAATTTTCGACATTTGACATTTTCGACATTTACGGGTCAACTATTACATTTTTGAATACATGAGTATTCGATAACATAATATAAACCTGAATCCTCACCATTCCTCTATACTCCGTCTCATTCTCACACCTATATTCTGTCTTAGTCCTGCTGACCTTCATTCCTCAGATCTCTAGAGCATATCTCCACCTTTCCAGGGTATCCTTAGCCTGTTCCCTACTCTCACTACAGATCACAATGTCATCCGCAAATATCATAGTCTACGGGGACTCCTGTCTGATCTCATCTGTCAACCTGTCCATCATTATTGCAAATAAGAAAGGGTTCAGAGCTAATCCTTGATGTAATCCCACCTCCACCTTAAACGCATCTGTCACTCCTACTGCAGACCTCACCACTGTCACACTACCCTTGTACATATCCTGTACAGCTCCTACACACATCTCTGCCACTCCCAGCTTCCTCATACAATACCACAACTCCCCTCTAGGCACCCTGTCATATGATTTCTCTAAGTCCACAAAGACACAATGCAACTCCTTTTGACCTTCTCTATATTTCTCCATTAACACTCTCAGAGCAAACATCACATCTGTAGTGCTCATTCCCAGCATGAAACCATACTGCTGCTCACTAATCCTCACCTCCCTTCTTTACCTAGCTTCCACTACTCTTTCCCATAACTTCATGCTGTGACTGATCAATTTTATCCCTCTGTAGTTACTACAGCTCTGCACGTCACCCTTATTCTTAAAAATCAGTACCAAAACACTTCTTGTCCACTCCTCAGTCATACTCTTACTTTCCAAGATTTCATTAACCAATCTAGTTAAAAACTCCACTGCCATTTCACCTAAACACCTCCATGCTTCCACAGGTATGTCATCTGGACCAACAGCCTTTCCATTCTTCATCCTCTTCATAGCTATCCTTACTTCCTCCTTGCTAATCCACTGCACTTCATGATTCACTATCCCCACATCATCCAACCTTCTTTCTCTCTCATTCTCTTCATTCATCAGCCCCTCAAAGTACTCTTTCCATCTGCTCAACACACTCTCCTTGCCTGTAAGTACGTTTCCATTACTATCCTTTATCACCCTTTCCTGCTGCATATCTTTCCCAGCTCAGTTCCTTTGTCTAGACAATTAGTACAGGTCCTTTTCTCCTTCCTTAGTGTCCAACCATTCATACAACTCTCCATACACCTTATCCTTAGCCTTAACCACCTCCCTCTCTTCACCATACGCCTCATCTCCTATACTCCTGTCTACTTTCTTCATCTCTCTGACAATCCCACTTCTTCTTCACTAATCTCTTTCTCTGTATCCTCTCCTGTAGTTCCTCATTCCACCACCAGGTCTCCTTGTCCTCCTTCCTCTGTCCAACCAAGCACCTTTCTAGATGTCCCCCTGGGGAGTGTACAAGCCAGTGCATTTCTTTGTGCCGGTCCCAACCCAGTTAAATGGGGAGGGTTACATCAGGAAGGATAGCCAGTGTAAAACTTTTGCCAAATGAAATATGTGGACAATACTTGTTCTTTGTACCTTGTTTTGTGTTTTTCTGCAGCAGCAGCCATTACTATGCCTTCTTTCTGCCCACATCTTTCTCTTGCTACTTTCCCCCTCTACCCTTTTTGGGATAAAGAAAATTTGCATCTGTCCCACAAAAAAATCATACCACTGCCGCCCCACACCTAACACACATTTTGTTTCCCATACCCTTCTATGTGTTCCTCTCCTTGCTCTTCCCTCCTACTAACCACCCTATGCACCAAGTTCCTCCCTATTTATTCCAATAAATTGATAAGGACTTTGCTGTGAAGCCCTTGTTATCGTAATCAGCTGTTATATTTACACATTTGAATGTGTATTGTCACAGGCATGCTACTTGCATGCTATTTGTTAGATTCCATGGATGCTGTCACATAATGTCACACAATGACACTCTTTACATGGCTTGCTGGGTTTTTACCAGACTGTTCCTTGATTAGTTGATCAACATCACAGTAAGTGGCTTCTATTACATTATCATTCATCTCCTGACCACACTGTGTGACTTTATGCTATTTTGCCACCACATGGCTACATAAATGTTGTTTCTGTATACTGGCCTAGATTTGGAAATGAGAAATTTCAACCAACTTACTCCTGATGGAGGACAAAAATCTATGACAGATTCCCTCCTTAGACAAGTGTGCCTGTCTCAGGCATGGAAACCAGTCACCACAGTTTTCTGTTAAACTGTAAAGGCATTTGTTATGCCCAAAATAGACATGTATGCTTCCCATCTGAATGAACAGCTTCAAAACGTTCCTCTTTACAATGTCAGTCAACCACTTGCAAACTGCATTTTTTTCATTCATTTTACTAATGGAGTGGTACATGCCTTCCCTACCATTTCAATAATTCAGAAATTCCTTGAAAGCAAAAGTGGGAAGGCTGAGATTGAACCTAACAGCCAAGACAGCCAAGGTTTCCTGTGCTTAATTCAAATCAGTACTCATCCACCTGTTTGAACTTATTTGCACAAAAACATTGTTTCACATAAGACAAGTTATTCATTCCTGCATGGTTACTTAGTCTTTCAGTCTAGATAATAGGATGCTAATTCTAGCAGTTAAGTATTTTCACAAGTGGCTCAGAAAACTCTTGAAGCTGAATCATTTCACTGCTAGAAAAATAACATATCAAGAAGTGGAAAATGTGTAAGTAATATGCAAAAACATGGTGGTGGTGCTGCAGTAGCATTGTTGCCTCACAGGAAGACGCTGTCCGGTTCGATTCTCAGCTAGAGCATCTTCTGTGTAGAGACATGCGTGAATGGGCATACCTTCGTTGAAGGTTGTGCATCAGGGCTGGTAACTCAGCATGTGAAAATCAACAACCAATCATTAGTGGACCGGAGTTCCGCTGTGGCGACCCCTAACCGGGAAAAGCCGAAAGACACAAACAAACAAAATAAAACATTATGCAATGTTAGGTAGTCATTTCCAGAACTATTAGGTTATTTAAACCATCTCTTTGAATGTGGTTTGCCTTAGTCTTCACTTCAAGTGCATGTCTCTGCAATACCTGTTTGCACTCCTCCATTCTCTCAAAAAAAAAAAAAAAGAAAGAAAACAAAAGAAAAAACAAAGCTAATTGTTATACTGAAAGTTTTCTTACGAGTGTTGCATTTCAGATATCATAAAAAGTGACTGTCACCTTCATTTTTTCTTGAAATGTATACTGTAAAATGAACTTTATTTTGGTATGTAGAAGTGGATTTAGAAGCCTTAGGCTTCTTATGTTAAAATTAAAGCATGTAACATCATGCAACTATTCATCGTATAGAGCTTGTTGAAAGTTCGAATCAGTGACTCTGTACAATATTGTCACACAAAAAAAACATCGAGAGACAGAATGCAGTATGTAAAACTGCACCCTACAGTGTAAGCAGCACAAAAGCTGAAATACATAACTTCAGCAGTGTCCCACCACCTACTCATTAGCATCCTTTTGTTCTATACTACCTGTGGAGCATAAGGTTAGTTGTTTGAGATTTTCAGTAGATGGTAATTTTTTTTAGTATAACGTTACCTGCAGTGCAGTTTGATATTATGATCACTATTTAATTAGTTATTTCTTTCTGCCACTGAAACTAAGTCTATGTTTGGACACTTTTCTCTTTCTGCAAGAATAGTGTGGTACTATGGGCATGAGGCTTACTCAGGCTATACCCCTGGTTTTGTGGATAACGTACACAGTAGCCTACCCACAGCCGAGGCTCTCCAAGGCTTTCCAGGCTCTCAATGTTTATTTTTTTATTTTTGCCATTATTGTACAGGGCCACTAATTAGGATTTTCAATTAATCCTGTACAGTGAGTAATTGCATGACGTTATATGCTTTGATTGTAACATAGTGATCTGAAGGTTTTATATGAGTAGGTGCCTTAAGGGGGAGGGTCTCATTTTCAAGTCGTAATCTGCAAACCTTTACAAAGAGTGTCACTAAAACTAATCTTTTTGCCAAACGTTGTGTCTATTTTTTTGTTTACAAGAATCAGCCATTTTAACTAATAGCATTTTACCTTAACTAACAGAATACTGTAGAAATTTACCATGAACTTTTGATTTTCATTAACAGTTGACATACTATACCATACTAACTTGTTTTTTCAGAAAAAAACCTTGGTCATCTTTTTTCTCTACAGCAAAGGAGATTAAGGCATGGCTGTTTCATTGCACACACTATCAACATGTTAATCCACTGTGTTGCCATTTGTAATTAAAAATGTACCATAATATTGCTTTTTATATAACTCGAGTAGCACAGGTACACTTCCCTACTGAGGTTGCTTGCCTTAAACAACTGAGGCCTTTTGTCATAAACCTCATTTACTGTTTGCATGGGACCAGTACTGGTCTTAATTGGAGGATGGGACAGATGTGGAAAAATGACAGTCTAGCACAGTTTCTCTAGTGCGTAAATTCAAATGTTATGTTGAATGATATAGCGACCTCTTCAAAGTTAAACAATTAGGATGACAACCTCATCCAATTGTACTGTGCAAAAACAATTCAGAATATAAAGCAGCTATATTTGTAAAGTCCATAGTGTTCTAAGCAATAACTTAGAAATTACTTTTATATTATCAATATGTCTTATCTGTAGGCAGTTTGACAATGAAAGAAAATATGCATTTTTTTATAGTTTATCAAAAGTTAATGTGTACTCTGTAAAAATTATTTTGTGTGCTAAAGTCTATAAAATGGTTATTGTTTCATGAATATAAGAATTCCCCTTTTTGCTAAAGAGAAAAGGAGTCATAAGAATTTATGTTTTCACATTCTGAACACATTATCTTGTATAATGTTAAAACCAACAAGACAGCATAGTTTTGGTCGCAAAAAGCTGCTACTACACAAATATCTGTCAACTCGGTGATGTTTTCTGTAAATAGAAAAGTAGGAAAGAAGAGACTTTCAGAAAGTGATGAATATGTTGGTATAAATGTCTACACCTTTCATGGAGCTAAAAAGCAAGGGCAATTCATTTACAACAGCCTTTTCTGATTTTATTTTTATAACTTGAATGTGAACAAGAAAATGACATTTTATTGTCTTGATTTTTTCTGCAAATCTAATAACATACATCTTGGTAATCTACCCACAAAAACAAGCTGTACAATAAAAGAAAAAAATGACTAAATACTTACAAAGTATTGCAAGAAAGAACAACAAATGGCATATTATTCACTTGCTTTTTTCTACAAATGCAAAAATATATACCTTGATGGTCTACCCACATATACAGGGTAGACCATGTGCAATAAAAGAAAAACAAAATGACTAAATGTCTACAACAAATTACAATTTGACCACCTAATGTTTTCCACCAAGAAAACAAGTAAAGAGCTAAAAATCCCTGGTAGGAAGCCAAATCTAAAACTGAACTGAGAATAGAAGCATAAACCAAGGAACACTGCAGATTGCTCTTAAATTATGTCAGAAGACTATGAAACAACACTCAGAAATGCTTTGAACTAATCCACAATGGCAATACCTACTTGAATACAAAGGTATTGCCAACATACTAGCAGATATAGCTAGTGCTAATTTCACACCAGCCACAGTCCTAGACATTCCACAAATCCCTGAGTTTCAACTCTCCAGTTTAAGCATGGCTCAAGTCATAACTTCCCTCTCTAGAAGCTAAAATAACATGTCCATAGGCCCCAATATAATTTCTGTATGCCCAAGCACTGGTGATAAAAATGATCTATCAGAGTTTTTTCTTGAAACTTTGAAATCTAAGCTTCTCCACTGGGTATGCTCCTGACATGTGAAAATGGCAATTGCAATGTCCTTATCATAGGTGGCCATACCCCCATTCCTGGCAACTATAAGTGCATTAACCTAAATAGTCTACTTTGACAAGCCATGTAATGCAATATGTCAGACTTTATAATCTTAGATATCAAAAGGCTTACTGCTCTGGATCTTTACCAATTTATTGAGCTGTAGGCTATACATAACCATGCAAACCTCTTCAAAAGGGTCATTGAAGCTGTGGGTGTTTGTCAGGTGTCTCACACAATAGCTTTGATCAGTCTAAAGCATTTGTCATGATTCTTTTGCTGGCATTGTCAAGAAACTCAAAGAAGAAGACACAAATGTTTTTGTATTAAGAGATGGATACGAAACTGTCGGTCAGACAGATGACATATACTCAAAGTAACTGGAACAATCTGAGAATAAAAAAGTGAACAGTGTTTTTTTCTCAAGTCTCTGAGCTGAGACCAATTCAGTCTACTTCTATGAACTTCATTCCAATATCTCAAACCTATGGCTAACTGCATTTATTGATGATTTCGAACTAGGCATTGTTGCTCACCCTATTTTCAATACTACTTCACTGCAGCTTGGTCTAGACCTATGAAATAACTAGTGCAAAGAAAATTGGCTTAAACCCAATGCTACAACATACATTGTCATTAAATTTGGAAAACAATTATATTCTACAGCCTATAGAAGAAATGACCCCCTTCTTCAGATTGATTCAGTCATTAGAGATTTTTGGAAATCTTAGAAAATTTAGAAATCTTAGAAAAATCCTGTATCAATGAGGTCTATCATACACAGTCATCTTTTCAAACCATTACTAAAATACTTCCTGTCTGCCTCCTGACTTTGTTTCTACTCCTCATCTGGGACATAGCTATCTAATACCATTCATCACCTTTCTTATACCTCCCTTTAAAGCACTAAATCACTTAACCTGCTTAACCCCTTCTAATACCTCACTTTATTGTACTTCTTAAACTACAATACCTACTTCTAATTAGCACAACCAAATTATTATTCTATCACTACTTCTTTGTTAACACTCAGGCTTGCTTATACCTTACTCTTGTATTTCTTAATTTACTCCAAACTGTCTTATACACCACTTTTCTATCTGTAAATTTTGAATACAATACTTATAAATTTAATGTTTGTGAATATAGATACAAATTATATTATACTGTTATGCTATGCATTCACTGAAACTGCATTACAAAATTTGTTATAGTAAATATTGATTGCATTAAATATTATACTGTGGAGCTTTTCTCCCTGGGCCACCACTGAAAAAGGGCACTTGTGCCCATTTGGACTTTCCCGGTAAACAAATGTCAATAAATTAATAAACAAATAAACAGATAACTGTGGTGCCTTCATTGAAAATCCCCTGACCTTTGACCACCACATCACAACACTAGTCAGAAAATCTTTCTGTCTGGTCCAACTAATATCTTTAGGCATTTTGTCTAGATAAAAATAAATTGTCATTTTTTATCAGTACAATTATTCATTGCCATTGACTAGCTTTAGTCAAAACACATCACAAAAATTAAAAAAGCCAAGAGGTTTTTACTAAGCAAAAAAAAAAATAGACTTAAAGATCATTAGCTACCAGCTGGGAGAATTATGCCTATCTTTGTATCTTATACATTCCTGCATGGTGATTTAAGTTTAGTATTTATGACCACGAAAGACCCTATCTAAGCTGATCTTTTTCACAAAACTAATAGGCTCACAAACATCTGTTCTAAGGATTTAACAGGATATACTGGTATAATTAATCTTCCAACCCATAGTCATTTCTGGAATAAACTACCTACTCATATTAAACAGAGTGAAACCATTGCTCCACTTAAGCCAAATCATGACAACTGGATGGATTTCCACAAATTCTTCTAGATACTGTCTTGCTTCACTATAATAGAGGCAGGTGGTGCCATATTAAAGTGGGTGCTCCCAAGGCATTAATGGTCCTTTTACTGATTTAGCTTGAAAATTCAATAATTACAAATGTTTTACTTGTTCATTAACATGCAGCACTTGCTAATGTTTTTATATATATTTTCCCCAAAATGCATCACTCTTCTCTGTATCATGCAGTCTGAATGGAGTGATTCAGAAGTGTATGTTGTCTCCTAACAATATTTATTACATGTATTACATGGGCTAGACAATCACAGTAGAAGACACATATTCCATTAGAAGTCTTATATTAACTTATTCCATAGTGTAGCATACCTTCAAGAACAACACAGAATCCTTGTTCTGCAAAGATGCTGCTGAAAGCATTAGCATCCAGTTCATTTCCCAAACAGGAACCACCCAATTTAAAGTCTGAAAACCAAAACAGAAAAAGACTCCTCAAAACTGAAAAAAAATTGCTACTGTAATAGAGTGCTTACCACCACTGTAACAAGCAGCTTGCTACAGCCAGTGCCATACCCTCGCTCACTAAGCTGTTCTACCATGTCTGAAAATCTACTATCAGTATTAATAGTATCAGCACTCATTATTAAAGCTATAATACCATTGCAGCTTCACAAATGAATACCAGGACTATACTTGAGCACCATAGGTACCAGCGGATCATGCCTTAAAACAGCTTGCTCCTTGGGCAGCCACCCACTTTGCTATGTCCTAGTTATGGCTCTATGCACTGGCTTTCATCTGTCTGGCTTGTTGTCATCAGTGACATGCACACATTTGTGTACTAGTCTTAGATCCGTAATTCTGCTAGTAGCCATAGTCTGATATGCTTTACATTTCAAATACATTCGCCTGGTATGCTGCCACTATCTTTATTCAATAGAACATTCTAATAATAAGTCACTCTTGTGAACACGTTCATTCTTGCTTCTCTCTCAGCTCATATTGTGTCCTAATCACAGTGACTTGCATGCTTTGCCAGTATCCTCTAGAGTCTTTATTTATGACAGGTATATGGCTATGTACACCCTGCTGTCTTGGTTGTAATGGGCTTGTGCCTGATTTCACATGCCCATATTTCAATGACTTGTTGACTTAACAGCTTTGACAATTAAAGTTATCTTGCGCTTCTCCTTGCTTGTGTGCTACAACAATCTGTTTTGCAGCACTCTGCAAACATCTTGTCTGATACGGGAATTTCTATACATTCTTTTATACATTTATATTTATTTATTTATTTATATGCTTTGTTAACCAGGTTGTCCATCTAGGTTGAGGCCCGTTTCCAGTGTAGGGCTGAAAGTACTATATAGTTAAGTGACTTGCTCAGACTCAAACAGTAAGCAAATGGAGACAGAATCAAATGTAGGACTACAGGATGCATTTCAGTGTGTGTTGCTTTTTGTTCTCAGTTGCCATTCTGTATATGTCAGGTAATGAATGTATTGTTACAAATGAGCAGTCATATGCCACACTTATGGATTACATCACTGTAACTGTAGGCCTGCTATACTTTTCCTGCTTACCACACTTCTGTAGATTTACATTACCATAGGTTAATTATATGGGGAGGAATCCTGGTAGTATATAGAACACAGAAAATTATGGAAATGTTGTTCATATCCCATGCCATTTACTAAATGAGACTCATATTAAGCAGACACATGCCAATTCTAGTCTTATCATGCTCCACAATAAGGTAAAAATAACCAATCTGTACCTCTGTGCTCTGCTGATGAAGCGTATATGCAGACACCTATAATGTGATAAGTGTAATGCCACCCACTTGTTTGTGGTCATTGGCTGGCAGTTATCTGATGGTTGCTTAATTGCTTCAAGGCTATTTTCTTTTGATAAATATTGCTCCCTTTCAGGTTATTATCTTTTTTCAGTACCAATAGCACCCACAGAATTGGGTATATTACAAAGTCCTTCGGTCTTGTTGTGCTGTCATTTATTTTGGGGTCTATGTTTAGCCATTGACTGGAAAAATCGCTGAATGGCATTACATTGTATGCTGTTTACTGAAACCTTCTCTGAGATCGCACTACAGTGAGGAAAGGGCAAATTTCCTTATCACTACTGTAATGCGATCTTACTTGAATGGCTCGATGAACAGCATGTTTGACGACATATTTGATGATTTTTCCATTCAATGGGTGGTCATAGACCAGATTTTTGAATAGGTGTGGGGTCCTTTACTTAGATTATGCTGCTGTTGCTCACTTCATAGGATAAACTAAAATGTCACTTTCAGATATACAAATTCTTTGAATACTTGAAGTCATGCCAAAGTGTGGACACTGTGGTGCTGTAACATGGTGCGAGCGAATCATTTATGAAGTATTATGCACTTTTTTTCTCAAGACATTTTTAGTGTTGTTCACTTTCACTCAGTTCTGGAGCAGCATGACATTGGCAAGGAGTAATGAGTGATACTCTGAGGTGCGTATAGAAACATTCCAAACATGGCCCATAAAGGAAAGGGTAACAGGGATGGATTTTTCTGGCTGCAATGCACTAAATCTGTCTTTGGTGTACATAACTCTTGCAGAGGGGCACAGGTACCTGATTACCACTAGTAGCACATTTCATAGGTGGCCAAACTCCATATGAGCTCAACACATAAAACAATTCTTATAGGTACTCATACTCCATATAAGCCCGGACCATAATACATTTCTGATAGGTATCCATACTCCATACAAGCCTGACACATAATTATAGGTAGCCATACTCCATATGAGCCCAGCATAAAATACAGCTCTCATAGGTAGCCACTCCGTATGAGCCTGGTACATAATACAGTTCTCATTGGTAGCCATACACCATACGAGCCCAGCACAAAATACAGTTCTCATAGGTAGCCATACTCCATACAAGCCTGGCACATAATACAGTTCTCAACGGTAGCCATACTCCATACGAGCCAGGGACATCATACAGTTCTCATCAGTAGCCATACTCCATATGAGCCTGGCACATAATACAGTTTTCATAGGTAGCCATATTCCATATGAGCCCAGCATAAAATACAGTTCTCTTAGGTAACCATCTCACTGGATATTCACATCCCAACCCCACCCCCTGCCTAGAAAACCACAGTGAAAAACTTCTCTAAAGCAAATTTCACACTCCTCAAAACCGAGGTGGAATCCTTCAAAGCCCCTGGGCCTGTGGAAAAAAACGGTCCAGACCGCAGAATCCTTTATAAATGCATTCTATGAACACCTTCAGGAATGCATGGATCATGCGATCCGAAATAAAACCAAGACCCAATCCTCCAAAGGCAGACGTCCTGTCTGGTGGACCCCAGCCATAAACAAACTATACAATAGAAGGAGGAAGCTACTAAATGATAGAGCAAAATCCCAAAAAGGGAAGGCATCACTGATCAGTATTAGCAAAAAACTACGGGCACTCATAAAATTGTCTAAGGCCAGCTTCGAGAGAAAAATTGCACAGGACACTAAGGATAATCACAAGGCTTTCTTTAGTTATGTTAGGAACCTGGGTGGTAATTCCCAGATATGCTCAAAATTAGTCCAAAATGACAAAAAATACACCGAACCCACAGACATTGCCAACATCCTAGCTGACAGGTTCAGTGCAAACTTCTCCCCCCCCTTCCCCACCAAAAGGGCAAATATCTATCCCAGCAGAGTGCTGCCCCCCTGACATCTCAGATGCTCAGGTAAGAGCTGCCCTCTCCAAAGCAAAAAACACAGCATCAATGGGACCAGACAGTGTCCCAGGTTGTGTCCTACATGAACTCCAAGAAGAGCTAAACCCAAACATAAAACTACTGTTCATTCTCAGCCTTACTACAGGATATGTGCCCAAAGAGTGGCGTACAGCAACAGTGGTCCCTCTCCATAAAGGTGGTGCCTCAACGAATCTTGGAATCTATCGCCCCATAAGCCTGACTAGCTTGGTCTGCAAAGCTATGGAAAGGATCATCATGGACCTCATAAATAAAGATATTGGGGACCTACAGACACTGGATCCTACCCAGTTCGGCTTTGTTAAGGGCAGATCCTGCCTCTTAAACCTGGTTGATTTCTTTGAAACAGTCACCAAGGCCATTGACAAGGGGAAGGTGGTCCACACAGCCTACCTGGACCTCGCAAAAGCCTTCGATACAATACCCCACTCGGGCATTATAGATAAGCTCACCAGCTTAAATATAAACCCCTATGTCACTAGATGGATTGCAAACTGGCTCAAGGACAGAACCCACATGGTTAGAATTGCTGGAGCCATGTCAGACTCCAAACCAGTTACAAGTGGTGTCCCACAAGGCTCAGTCCTGGGACCTCTCTTGTTCGGTATATATTTCTCGGAGGTACAGGCCAACACGGAAGGACTGTGGCTGACCAAGTTCGCAGATGACTGCAAACTGGGCGCCATAATCGACGCTCCAGCCGAAACAAGCATCCTCCAAAAGGGCCTCATAGAAACAGACAACTGGTGCCAGAGCCATGGCCTCAAGCTAAATGCCAAAAAGTGTATAGTCATCCCCTTTGGCAAAAACAAAGTGCCCACAAATTACCACATAGGTGGTAATCCTTTAAGTACAGAAGAAGTAATTAGGGACCTGGGGACCCAAGTTGATAGCAATCTCTCATTTGACAACCACGTGGCCAAAGTGGTTAGAAAAACATTTTATATAGCCCACATAATCATGAAGGGATTCACATCTAGATCAGGGGATGTCATCGTACCTCTTTACTCATCCCTCATCAGGCCCATAATTGAGTACAATGCCCCTTTTGGGATGTACCTTACCAGACACCTGCAGCAACTGGAAAGACCCCAAAAGTACCTCACCGAGAGGATCAAAGGGCTCAAACAGATGCCATATGCTGCCCGGTTAAAGAAACTCCAGCTCTACTCAGTGGCATACCGCCTGTTCAGAGGCGATCTGTGCCTGATGTATAAAGCCATGTCCAACCCAGAATTAATGGACATGCTGCACCTCAGAAAATCCAAATCCCGTCGAGCTATGCGCTCGAGAGACTTGAATCTCAGCACTGAAATAAATAGGACATGGTGGAGGGACAGATTCATAACCCAGAGGCTCCCTTCACTCTGGAATAAAATCCCAGTCCAGGTTAGGCAGAGTCCCTCATTGACTCTCTTCAAGAGGAATCTTGATGAGTGGATGGGAGATCGTAGGTTTACCCCGGGTATCACTTCTGTGTCACTGTTAGACAGAGGCACAGTATACTAACCTTGAAAAAGGGCATAGCAAAATAAATTTAAAATGGGTGGTGAAAGCCAAACACATTCTGGCTAGGCTTATAAATGCCCTAGGGCAGATAGCCTAGTATGAACCTATGAACCTATGAACCTATAAAAGCCCAACACGTAATACAGTTCTCATAGGTAGCCATATGCCATATGAGCCTGGCACATAATACAGTTCTCATAGGTTGCCATATCCCATATGAGCTCAACACAGAATACAGTTCTCATAGGTAGCCATACTCCATAGAAGCCCAGCACATAATACAGTTCTCATAGGTAGCCATACTCCATACAAGCCCAGTACATAATATAGTTCTCATAGGTAGCCATACTCCATACAAGCCCAGTACATAATATAGTTCTCATAGGTAGCCATACTCCATACAAGCCCAGTACATAATATAGTTCTCATAGGTAGCCTTATCCCATATGAACTCAACACAGAATACAGTTCTCATAGGTAGCCATATGTGCCCAACACATAATGCAGTTCTCATAGGTGGCCGTACTCCATATGACCCCAGCACAAAATACAGTTCTCATAGGTAACCATACTCCATATGAGCCTAGCACATAATACAGTTCTCATAGGTAGCCATATGCCATACAAGCCCAGCACATAATACAGTTCTGCACTGCAGTTGTTCCTATCCACAAATGGGCATTATGTGCTTCGGCATGGGCAAAAGCAGGTGCTAGCCAATGTGCCAAGCAGTTAACAAAAATATATTATGGTCACACATAGAACAAATCACAAATATTTTGCACAGTGAGAGCTACATGTCTGTATTTGTTCATTTGTGTTT